>NC_057349.1:91637074-91752074 GCF_016509475.1 Prionailurus bengalensis
TTAGCTATTGTAAATAATGCTGCAATAAACATAGGGGCCCATATCTTTTTGAATTAGTGTTTTCATTTCTTGCGGTAAATACCAAGTAGTAGAATTCTTGCATCATATGGTATTTCTATTTTTAAATTTTTGAGGAGCCTGCATACTGTTTTTCACAGTGGCTGACCAATTTACATTCCCCCAACAGTGCACAAGAGTTCCAGTTTTCTCCACATCCTTGCCAACACCTGTTATTCTTATCTTTTTGATTTTAGCCATTCTGACAGGTGTAAGGTGATTGTGGCTTTGATTTGCATTTCCTTGATAATTAGTGATGTTGAGCAACTTTTCATGTGTCTGTTGGCCGTCTGTATGTCTTCTTTGGAGAAATGGCTCTTCAAGTCCTTTGCCCATTTTTTAATTGGTTTGTTGTGGGTTTTTCATTGGTTTATTTTGATTTTGGTGTTGGGTTGTGTAAATTTATTTATTTTATATATTAACCCCTTATTGGATATAATCTTTGCAAATATCTTCTCCCATTTAATAGGTTTATTTTTTGTTTTGCTGATGATTTTCTTCACTGTGCAAAAACTTTTTATTTCGATGTAGTATCAATTGTTTTGTTTGTTCATTTATTTATTTATCTATTTCTTTATTTCTTTATTTTCATTTTGTGTTCCTTGCCTTAGGAGACATATCTAGAAAAATGTTGTGTCAGCTGATGTCTAGAGAAATTGCTGCCTGTGTTCTCTTCCAGGATTTTTTATGGTTTCAGGTCTCACGTTTAGGTCTTTAATCCAATTTTAGTTTATTTTTGTGTACAGTGATAGAAAGTAGTTCAGTTTCATGCCTTTGCATGTAGCTGTCCAATTTTCCCAGCACCATTTATTAAAGAGACTGTCTTTTCTCCATTGTGTGTTCTTGCCTTCTTTGTCATAGATTAATTGACCATATAAGCATGGGTTTATTTCTGGGTTCCCCTATTGTATTCCATTGATCTGTGTGTCTGTTTTTGTGTTATGTCGTATAGTTTTCAATGTACAGATATTTCACCTCCTTGGTTAAATTTATTCCTGGTTGTTTTATTCTTTTTGGTGCAAGTGTAACTGAGATTTTTAAAAATATTTCTTTCTGGTAGTTTGTTATTAGTGTATAGTAGAAACGTAACAGATTTTTGTATATTGACTTTTGTATCCTGAAACTTTACTAAACTTGTTTATTAGTTTAATAGTTTTTGGTGGAGTCTTTAGAGTTTTCTGTATATAATATCATGTCATTTGCAAATAGAGTTTTACTTCTTCCTTTCCAATTCAGATAATTTTTTTCTTGTCTAATTGCCATTATGAGGACTTCCAGTACTGTGTTGAATAAAAGTGACAAGAGTGGGCATCCTTGTTTTGTTCCTGATCTTAGAGGAAAGGCTTTTAGCTTTTCAGCATTTAGTACAATGTTAGCTGTAGGTTTGTCAAATATGGCCTTGATTGTAGTGAGATACATTCCCTTTGCACCACTTTGTTGAGAGTTTTTATCAGTCTACTTAAAACAACTCTGTGAGGTCAAGAGTACTTAGATATTTTTATTTGATTTTGGAGCTGAAAAAAGTACTTTAAAGACTTGTTTAAATAATATAATGAAAAAATTGTGTTAAGAAAATAGATTAAAACAGAAAAAGATTGTCTTGAGTTAGCCATGTTTCTTGTGATTAAAACAAAATAAACCAAAACTCACTGGTGACAATTCCCTCAAGCAATAGAAAGTTTTGAATTAGACATTCCCCATATACTTAAAATCTAGGGATCTTGCAATTTTTTTGATTTAAAATTTATGCCACTGAAATTTTTGAAACCTTATAATAATAATCTGTTCAGAAACCTTGATTTGTAGAAGGGAATACCTAATATTTATGATTATAGGAAATTATGGATTCATATACTATGAACCAGAACCCCTCCATCCAGAGACAGAATGAAACAAGACAAATATATTTAGATGAGTGGACATATGGCTAAATTATTTTTTATGCAAGTAATCATAGAGGATGATGATAAGCAAAATTGGGAATATTTGTATTAGTGATTTAGGTAGAAGGTTGAAAAACTTAACAGTTTTAAGGATGTCATTAGGCAGATGACAGTGGGAAAATGATGTTTGCCAATGCTTTGGCTGGTAGAATTGCACATCTGAAAAATCTAGCTATGTAGCCAATAGTGAAAAAAAAAGGGAAAGAAAATCTAAGAGGACAAATGTGTAATAGGTATTAATTATAGACCAGGGGCAGAAAAATGCCAGTCACTGCAAAATCCGATCTGCAGATGTGTCTTATTTAGCCAATGGAGTTTGTTTGTTTGTTTGTTTGTTTGTTTGTTTGTTTATGATGTTGAATTTGAAGCAATTTAAGCAGGTCAGCAGGCATTCTAGGTTTTACATTATCCTCTCTTTCCCCACCCAGTTCCCTAGTAAGGCCTCTATTAGCTGTAGTGATGCCTTATTGGAACCTAAAAGAATCACCTACTCTGGAAGCATGCAGCCCCAAAGCACAGCTGTCAGAAGAGCAGGGTCTGGACTGTGACTGTTACATGCTATTCTGCCTTGAAATTTTGTGAAATTTAGAAGTTGCATACCTTTGCCTGGAAACTCTTACTACTGGCTTGTGCCCTTTTTCTTCACACATGGATGTTACTGTCTGGCCCCTGAAGGCTTTACATTATTGACCCTAAATTACAATTTGACCGTCTTTATGGCATCGTGGTAGTCATAGTCTAAAGTAATTTAATTGACCAGTAGATAATATACTTTGGAGAGAATGCTGATATCAGTATTTTTTTCTTACTGTATTATTTGACTTTTTCCTGTATTGACCCAGACATTGGGAACGTGTAGTTTTTAATGGTAAGAGGAAAATTAACTCAATGTAAGAAAATATGGCAAGAAAAATTTTTTTAGATATCATTAAAAAAATTATGTTGAGGGGCGCCTGGGTGGCTCAGTCAATTAAGCGTCCAACTTCAGCTCAGGTCATGATCTCACGGTCCATGGGTTCGAGCCCCGCGTCAGGCTCTGTGCTGACAGCTCAGAGCCTGGAGCCTGTTTCAGATTCTGTGTCTCCCTCTTTCTCTGACCTTCCCCTGTTCATGCTCTCTCTCTCTCTCTGTCTCAAAAATAAATAAACGTTAAAAAAATTTTTTTAAAATTATGTTGAATCCCTTGTATAGTTAATGTGTTTTTGAAAAAAATATATACTTGGGGGAATGCCTAGGTGACTCAGTTGGTTAAGTGTCCAGCTCTTGATTTCAGCTCAGGACATGATCTCATAGTTCATAGGACTGAGCCCCACACTGGGATCTGTGCTGACAGTGCGGTACCTATTTAGGATCTCCTCTCTCCCTCTCTTTGTGCCCCACCCCCCGAAAATAAACAAATAAAATAAAATCCTTTTAAAAAAGAAAAATTATATTTGGGTTTACACTTAAATACAACTTTTAGAATGGCTTACCTATTCTTCTTATGAAGGACAGAAATTAGTAATATTTCTACTTTTGTGCTTCTCCAATTAAAGGGAAAAAGACATCTTAATAGGTTACTGAGAAAGGTACGCAAATGAAAAAAGAGAAAAAAGTAAATGCAATGAAATATAGAAATATAAAAAAGATTATAATAATCAAGTTGAATAAGGTTGTGCTAATTAGACTATTTTTAACATATTTAGGTAGACCAGGGTAAATATTACCTGCTAAATCAATGTCATTTTTAAAATAATTTAATTTATATACAAAGTTTTATTTTATTTTATTTATGTATTTTTAAAAGTTTATTTATTTTAGAGAGAGAGAGAGAGAGAGCACACATGAAAGCTGGGGAGGGGCACAGTGAGAGGGAGAGAGAGGATCCCAAGCAGGCTCCATACTGAAAGCAGAGCAGGGATCTATCTCAGGATGCTGTGCAATCATGACTTGAGCCAAAATCAAGAGTCAGATACTTAACTGACTGAGCTACTCAGGTGCCTACACAGCTTTGTTTTAAAGATAAGTTGATAATTGATAGTTTCCCTCTCCTTTAAATGGACACATTGGGTCATTGGTGAGAGGGATATGGTAAACAAATTTTACTATTGATGACTTCTAAGTTTGAGAGGGTGGAGAAAAGAACTACTGAATTAAATCTTCTTCCACCTTTGTTCTTCTTCAGTGCTGACCATTGTTATATGACAGGGCAATGGTGCAGGTTTACATAAACCACCCAATCTATGCATTCAGTGGCATTCTGCACTGATACATGTCTCCCAGAGGTGTGCTGTATCATTCCATAGGTTGTGTTCAGGGGGTATAAAATTTCTGAACACTGAGAGTGTATGGCCTAATTATTAGAGAGTATCAGTTAAGTTAAAGTACATATTAAATAGCATACAGATATAAGTACTGGAATGGGTTGTTCTGATGAGATTGTGCTGTAATGTCTCTTTGGAGTATTTTGAATGCTGCAAAGGTGTATTTTTAAAAGCTTCCAAAGGCAATTTTGGGTAAGATTTGCTCTATTGGGGGTCATGCAAAATACCAATCAATGCCACTTCCAAGCTTGCCTTTGCCTGTTAATTTATCCTGGATTCCCAGGTTTTGCTCCTTTAGCTTTGTCTATATAACATGGCATGTTATCTTTGTAATGAGAGGATGAGATAGATCCATTACAGTAAAAGATATGCACTATTAATGAGTTTCTAGCCAGCTATCAAGGTATCATCAAATGTGGTTTATCTTGGTGAATGAAAGTTCGAATGGAAAATTAAGCTCCCATACTGACTGTAGAAGTGCAGTGGATCATTTTGTTCTTTAATGTCACACTTCACTGGACACACTTCACAGAGCAGTGAATCATGCTTAAAACAAGCAGCCTTTACTTTAGCGACAGCAGATAATGCAGCAGAGGTGAATAATAAGTGTTAGCAGTCTTAACTTTCTCTTACAGTGCTTTCTCCCAGGTGCCTGATGGACAATTTACAAAGTACATATGCTATTTTATAGATTGGAACTTGGGATCCCGCCAGTGGCCTGAATATGACAGAAAGTCAAAAAGGAAAGCCAGCCAACATCACAGATTCCTTATCCAATCGTTCTTTGATTGTTACCACCATTTTGGTAAGTATTTGTTTTCCCATTTTTTTTTTAGATAAATGTAGATAAACATGGAAGTGGATTAAAAATGGCATTATAATTTGAACAGTAAGGAACAGAATATAATGTATTTTACAGTTATTTAGCAATTACTATATAACAGATAAGTCAAGGTTAATTTAGCCAGTTTTTATTATGTTAGTCTTCAATGATATAACTTGTATTAATGTTTGGGATGTTTATATTGATTAATAATACAACTTTATATATTACTAGAATGCATTACATTTCTACAAAATGAGAATTTCTACAAAATTCTTCCTATTGAAGAATTTTCAGTGTTAAGATTTAAAATATGTATGGACATGCAGATGTATATGGTTATGTGAGGGGCTACATGTGAACTTTGCTTCTGCTTTCACCTCCTGAAAATATCTTTTAGAGAGCCCGTAATTAATTTTTCAGGATTTTTCCTATTGTATTCCAACCTTGCTTTCAATTGTCTTCATCATGGAAAATCCTCTCCCTAATAAAATTAGGTGACAAGTGCTTTCTTAAACCAGAAAAATTTTCACCAGCAACAGAATTAATACAGATGCGCTGGATATATTTACCCTCCTTATAATGATATATTTTAATTAGATCCTATAGTAATATTTACCTATGCCTACTATGTCATTTGAAATGGGAATTTTAATTTTAGAATAAGCAAGGACCTCTTATTTAAAATTAAGTCATTACTTTCTACCTACAGAGTAAGCTTATCCATGCTAATTCTTGTGTCTTCCCAGGTAGTCGATAAGAATGTGAGATTAATGTTCAGAACAAACAAACCACCATACACTTTTAGCAGTTATATAATTTCTATATTTGATTTATGGTGGAAAGCAAGCCAGGAGGAATTGATAATGTTGTTCTTTTATTAACAACAAGGGATGTCACATCTTTAGGCATGTCAGAATAAAAGAGCTTGGGTTAAAGACTCTTGATAATGAAGCAAAGGTGGTAATAAAGAAATGACACTGATGGAAGTTCATGAGTTTTTTAATCACTCCCTTGCTAAGAACCTCAGTGAATACTGGGTCTCTATCTATCATATCTAAACTTCCTAAGTTCTCTTTATATCTTCCTCTCTTTTCAAAGGTAACTCTCATGCCCACCAACTCACTGGCCTTGTCCTTCAGTTGAAATGCTTTCACAAGATGCTAATGCATCTTTTTTCTGCCTGTATGTCCTGGATCTCATTACCTCCTGCTAGGACTATGGCAGTAACCATGAAATTATCCATTTGCTGACAGCCTTTTTCCCTTTGCAATGTACTCTACTCCCCATTGTAATGATCTGTCATTTTCCTTGCTTATAATGCTTTAGTGAATCCATATTGACCATTAAAAAGTGCCTAAAATTTTGGGGCACCTGGGTGGCTCGGTCAGTGGGGCGTCTGACTTCGGCTCAGGTCATGATCTCACAGCTTGTGAATTTGAGCCCCACATCGGGCTCTGGGCTGGCAACTCAGAGCCTGGACCCTGCTTCGGATTCTGTGTCTCCCTCCCTCTCTCTGACCCTTCCCCGCTCACACTCTGTCTCTCTCTCTCAAAAGTAAATAAACATTACAATTTTTTTTTTAAAAAGTGCCTAAAATTTTGACCCTATGTTCGAGACATCCTACAGTCTTGTTTTCTCCCACCTTTCCATCCTCATTTCCTATTATGCCCTTTCAGGAACTCTGTGTTTTAACTTACCTGGGGTAACCAGTTAACCTATTCCCATGATTGTGTTAGCCCTATTTTTTTGTCTGCAATATGTTGCTTGCCATTTCTGAGATTTGATAGTACTTGTCAGTACTTTATATTATTTAGGATTAATATTATACCATTCTTTACCTATTTCATGTGTGCAGTATTTCTCCAAACATCACTGAACACTTCTTTGAAGAATAGGATCTATGTCTCCTATTTTTACATCATATGTGTCTCTGCAATGCTCATAAAAATTGTTATATAGGGGACATTTGTAGTCTTTAGCAGTTGGCACTTCTTTCTGTGTTCTCCTTGATCCACAAATTCCCAGATACGTCACTTATCTTATGGCTCCAAAACTGCTCACTTCTTTACATCTCCCTGTGAGAATCCTATTCATCCTTCCAGACTCATCTCAAATGACAACCACTCCATGAAAATATCTGATCTCTCCATTAAGTTGTGTGTACGTTGTGGGGTGTGGAGGGATGTACACTTTATGTATCATAATACACTATAATGGCAATTATGCACTGTTTTTTTTAGAAAATTTGTATATATGTGTTTCCACTTGAGATGAACATAAAGCCCATGATCAAATTTTACAGTTTTGATATCTCAATGTCAGAAAAAAAGTGTCCTAGGCATAGCAAGCACTCAAATGTTTGTCAAATTAAATTAAGTAAACAGTATTTAATTAAATGGAAAATTAGAAGAAGTAAGCAACTTTTGAATGGTTATACTTAAATATTTTTCAACTGTGAAGGTTATTGCAAACTGCTTGTCCCAACAAAGCAGGTCGATTAAGGTGATCCATATAATTTCTCAGTCTTAATTACTCATGGTTATTTTATAAGAAGTATTCAGACATTTTTCTCAAGCATAAACAATTTTGTGTCTATTGAAACAAGTGGTATTAATCTTAGCTTTATATTGAAACCAGAAATAAAGCCTTTTAAAAAGTACTTGTACCCAGAACACATTTCATACCTTTTAAAACAGTATCTCTGAGCTTTGGACTTAGGAGATCTTCATTTTTAAAAAACTTCCATAGGTAATTCTGATGTATAACAATGATTGAGAACAAACTGCTCAGATCGTTATTCTGCACAACTAAGATGTAAGATCAACTATGAAACATACACTAACTTACATTAAAAAAAATAGGTTTTTGGGGCACCGGGGTGGCTCAGTTGGTTAAGCATCTGACTTCCATCCAGGTCATGATTTCACAGCTCATGGATTCAGTTCTGAGTTGGGCTCTGTGCTGAGAGTTCACAGGCCTGGATCCTGCTTCAGATTCTGTGTCTCCTTCTCTCTCTGTCCCTCCCCTGCTTGCACTCTGTCTCTCACTCTCTCTCTCTTTCAAAAATAAATAAACATTAAAAAATAGTTTATTTCTATTTTAGAGTATATCCCTCTATTGGTCTCTAAGTGATTCTGATATTTACTAAAAGGAAAGTCACTTTGTTTTTATATCACTTATTGAAAAAGTTCTTGTTCTGAGTAATACTCTGATCATAAGATATCCACAATTGAGAAAAGAACATGTTTGAAGAGACTATTTACCTTATTTAGTAAGCATTATGCTTGATAGAATTTACTGATAGTTTATATTTTATAAAGCGGTATGATCATTTGATTTATGTTTGGTAATTTTGTCCTTTTCTCTCTTGGAAAAATCTAAGAGGAGTTTCTGGCTGAGTTGCGAATAATGGTATCTCCACAAAGAGAAGCTGTGGAGATACCAAAGAGAAGTTCACTTCTGCTTCTTGTTCAATATTCTTATTAAGATATGTGCCTTAAGGGGCGCCTGGGTGGCACAGTCGGTTAAGCGTCTGACTTCAGCCAGGTCACGATCTCGCGGTCCGTGAGTTCGAGCCCCGCGTCGGGCTCTGGGCTGATGGCTCGGAGCCTGGAGCCTGTTTCAGATTCGGTGTCTCCCTCTCTCTCTGCCCCTCCCCCGTTCATGCTCTGTCTCTCTCTGTCGCAAAAATAAATAAACGTTGAAAAAAAATTAAAAAAAAAAAAGATATGTGCCTTAAGAAAAAACAGTGAGGTATTCTAGGATTTGACATTTTCAGTGTGCTAATCATAATCGCTCCATTTCTCTTGAATTTATTTTTATTTCTTCCTTTATTTAATAAATATGTACTGAATTATGATTGTGCGAAAGCTTTGTTTGCTGAGCAAAACAGATATGGTATTTGCCCTCAGGGAACTTAGAAAATGGTGAAGATTCATAGGGAAGATTACACACACACACACACACACACACACACACACACACACACATACATTACCTTCTGATTAAGATATAACAAAAAGATAAGCAGAGTAATGCCTTTTACAGGATACTTCTGAGTTATCCTTGGAGTCAGGAGTGACAGGACAAGTCAGACAGGCCTCCCTGCAGAGAAATAGACAGCAGAGATCTGAAGTCTGAGAAGGAATTAGCAAGGTAGAGAAAAAGGAGTATTATTGGCAGAGGGAATAGCATATGCAAGGGCCCTAAAGCAGGAAAGATCTTGAAAAATTTGCAAAATGGAAAGAAAACCATAATGGCTGGTGCTGGTGCCTTGGTGCCTTCGTCTGCTTCTCAGCTTTATAAAATATGACACAGTCCATTACCAAAAAAACAAAAAGCGAAAAACAAAAAAACAACAGACATTTATTGCATGCCTGCTATGTGCTAGCCCCTGTTCAAAGCACTACTCATGTATTTACTCAGTTAATAGTCATAATAACCTTTTTTGATAGCATTATTGCTACTACTTTTACAATTAAGAAAGCTAATGTCTGGATTGCCTAAATAGCCTACTCATGGACACACAGCTAAAAAGTAGAGTAGTGGGGTTTTAACCAATCTGTTTAGGCAACTTGAGCAACCAATACTATGTAATGAAAACTCCATTGGCCAACTATGGAAAAGTCTAGCATCTATAGTTTATGGCCAAAACAACATCTTGATTGAGAGAGTTTTTCCCCTAAAGCAGTACTTCTTATCCAGAAATCCTATATATGCTAGAAAACTGTTTTGCTATTATGGGTGTGCCCCAAATGGCTAGACATTCCCTACCATGGAGGCCAAGATTAGATTACACTTGGTTGGGTACCTTGGCCCTCCCATTTCTCTCCTCTTTTAATGTAGCACTCAGTTTTCTTTCAGCCTCTTTAAACCATAATTTCAGATTTTTCTGGGCAATCAAAATAGTGTTGGGGTTTATCTTATTTTCTTCTCTTTAGAATTGAGATGGAGCATCTTGTTTATAAATATCTTTTACTCCCCTTGAACAATATAACCTATGCCCAATACATTGTATGGGTGCAGCATATAATTATATCATGGAATGATTCATTTTAGAAAGCCTTAAATATTTTTAAGTGTTTATTATTTTTTTGTTTAATTTTGAATGAAGACTTAGGATATCCTATAATTTGGAAATTTATGTAACTCCACCTGCAAGACTGGACCTAAAGCTTCGGTCTACTCATACCCTCTTCTTAATATACCTTATATTACCTCTCTGGCCTTTGAATTTCAAGTTCAGTTGCTATTAAAATTCCCTTGCTTCTTCTGTTTTTTGTTATTAATGGAACTAAAAATTTAACCTTAGAATCATGTTTTCATTTATGAGGAGTTTATTTCATAGCAACTGTTAAAACATAAATTCTTAATTACCAAAATGAATAACAAAAATACCATTTAGAACAAGACATAGAGTGCTCTTAGAGAATAGCGTGTCCTATATCTTCAATTTATAATATGATCCTTTTGTCCTCACTGCTATGGATCCACTAGCTAGGAGCAGCATCAGGTGACCGAATATTTATTTAACTTCATTTATTTACCACTGAGTTCTTGGTTTTCCGTAGATTTTTTCAGGCCTGTGTAAAAATGTTGAGTGTTTCCCACTGTGCTACTCCTGTATAATAATTGATTTTTGTCCATCAAAAGATTACTAACACTTAAATGCCACTGAACATGTTTTTTCCCTTCATAGCTAGTAGCACTTCAACATGCAAATGACTATGAATTTAGAAAAATCACCTCTCTTAAGAAGGTTCTTTCTTCTTGGTTGCTCAATGAATTCAAAAAGTGTGTTTGCATCTGCAACTTAGTCTTACTTTTTTATTTTTTTCCCTATATAACCTCCTGGAAGGTTATATAGTTCAGTATCCAGTTTACTTGCTTAGGCTTGTAAAGCTTTATTGTTACAGCCCACAGATACAGGAGGCTTATCTGGGAGCAAGCTTCCAAGGACAATGGGAAGGTTTCACAGTACAAAAGATGAAGTGACCGAATCATCCCCTAAATGGTGCTGCGGCTTCTGCCGTAACATCAACAAAAGCAGATTTCTAGGGCTTCAAGTCTGCCACTGCAATACATTTTCCCTCTGATTCTTCTCTTCCCATTGTCACAGATGGACTGTCAAGCACATGGTTCTTCTTTATAAGTTGCTAGCATCCGGGCTTGGAAACCCAGATACTGCAGCTTCATAAAGAAAAAGGTTTTCATTCTTAGCAACCCCTACACCATTTCTAAGCAGTTTGAAACATGTATTGTGGAGATAATAAGATCAAAATAATTTGAGAAAGATATAGTAAGTATACACACACAAGTACTACTTGAATGTTAACGTCTGAGATGAGAGTGCCTCATTCAAACTCAGACTCCTCTGACCCTACTCCTGCTACCTGCTTGTTGAAAAGCAACCAAACCTTTTCTCACCATGTTGTTTCTTCTCTTTCAGGGTGTCTGCTGGCACTACATTTCTCTTTACATTTCACTTTACATTTCTCTTGCTCATGCTTTAATAGCTCAACGTATTTTACTTCAAATAACTATTAATATTCTCTTAAGCCTCCAGATTAATCAGATAAACATAAAACTATTGGTGGTGGCACCATACAGAAAGAAAGCTGTTTTAATGTGAAATTAGGCATAATTTTTAAAACCCTAGGATCTTAATTTTTAAGGGTTTTGGAAGTGACCAGAACCTCCCTTTTTTAACCACGTAATTTCTCTCACACACATGTGCTTTCTTCATCCTTCTTTATTAAATCTGCTTTAAAAATGCCAACATAATAAAGATTAAGTATTTTTATTTTGTTGTGATATTGTTTTCCATTGCCAACATTATTTTCAGTATTGTGATTTTTTTGAAGCTTATTTTATCATGAACAATGTATTAAGTTTGGTATGGAAGAATGAAGAGAGAAATCTGAATCTCTGGTTCAGCTAAACCACAGCAAACGACATGGAAATGCAGTATTTTTGCTCTAGCTTTCTGATTGTCAAAGATATTACCACAATAGAACCATGTAAACTTATACAATCTAAATTTCAGCTGCATCCTTGATCTGAGCGGATGTTCAGTATCAAACTTAACATGCACCAAACCTCCTCCTTCAATTCAGGCCTTACCACACTTCTTCCAAACTCTGTTCATGTTTCCAGTACTTTTCTATTCATTCAGAGCAGAGGTTTCTTTCTTAGATACTTCAGTCTCTTTAAACCCCATATTCACAATTCAGATAACAAAAAGAGAAAATAAGATGAATTATTTTAAGAGAGTGTAGCAAAAAAGTGAGTCAAGGAACATTCTGAACAAGTGAGAACGGTTTGTTTGTGGGTACTATGGAATGGGACATTTATAGAGTCTGAGTTGAGAGGCATTGTATCAAATGGGAAAGGGAAAAGATGGCAACATTGAAAAATCAAGTATGAGATTTATTGGGGGTGGATTACATGTGGGGGGAAAGAAGTGGAGGAATATGGATGAGGACTTCAGGTTAAAAGTCTAAGAGATGTGGCATTAGCCTTGCCACAGAGCATGATAAGGATGTTGGGAAGGGAGATAATGAGCTCTCTTTAGTCATCTATGAATGGAGATGTTGGCAATAACTTGTGTATAGTCAAATCTTGATTATTCATGTAAGGGGATAATAAATTAGATTCAGAAATGAGATGCAGTTTGGAGATTAGCTAATAGGTGCAGTCTCCTTTCCCATCAAACCTTTTACTGGAAAAGCAGTGAAATGGCACATTTGATTGATTTGAGCTTGAGGTTTATTTTTTTTTCTCTTTCTTTTTCACTAAGGAATTAAGCTAATGAAATACTTAATGGCCAAAATAGATACAAAAATGATAAACCAAAATTTCCCATCTAAACTGATAATTCAGTTGATGGGAGGAATTAAATAGCAGATCAGTATTTACTTAAATATAAATGATAAACACTAAGCCAAATCCTCTGAAATCAATATTACCCTAAATTAGTATCTTTCCTGAAATATTTTTAACAGGACAACTAGCAAAACTCTAACTGTTTTTCTTAAGTTAACTTCAACATATTACCTTCTTATTATTTCTATAGCTATTGCTGTAGATATACAGTTAAAAAAACTTTTCTTGGAATGACAGTTATGACCAATAAAGACTTGGATATTTTGGGCATTGCGTAAATTTTTGGTAGTTACTCTTTTGAAAATAGGTAAACACAGTTTGCTGCAAATAAGAACATAGTGATTGTGCCTACAGTTGTGCACTAAAGAATTTGTGTGTTTATTGCGAGAATGAGTTATTAAAAAGAATGTCTTGGGGGGCCTGGGTGGCTCAGCTGGTCAAGCATCTGCCTCTTGATTTTGGCTCAAGTCATGATCTCATGGTTTGTTTGATTGAGCCCTTTGTTGGGCTCTGTGCTGACCATGTGAGCCTGCTTGGGATTCTCTTTCTCCTGCTCTCTCTCCCCTTCCTCACTCATGCTTACTCTCTCTCTCTCTCAAAATAAACATTAAAAAAAAATAGAAGAAGAATGTCTTTGCTTAGTAACCTTGCAAAACAAAATCAGAGAAAGGAAAGGAAACTTTGTAGATTGTTTCAGATTGCACTTAAATTCTGAAAAACAAAAAAAAGGTAAAAGGTAAATAATAAACATGGTTTATTAAAAAGTTATTAAGGTAAATTTTTGCTCTACAGGCCTGCTACACTATTGTGTTGGTGTTTTAAAACGTAAGTTCCAGATTATAATAGTTATTCATTTTCTATCCAGGAAGTTTATGTGAAAGTGCCTTTTAAAATTTTTGTTTTTAATGTTTATGTATTTTTGAGGGAGAGAGAAATAGACTGTGAGCGGGGGAGGGGTAAAGAGAGACTAAGACACAGAATCTGAAGCAGGCTCTAGGCTCTGAGCTGTCAGCACAGAGCCCGATTTGGGCTCGAACTCACAAACTGTAAGATCATGACCTGAGCCCAAATCGGACACTTAACTGAGTCACCCAGGCACCCAAAAAGTCCCTTTAATAACATCTTGAGATATTGAAATGTGGCGTGTTTTCCAGTCAAGAGAACAATACATAAGCACATGTGGAGATTCTCTCATTGGTAGTTTTTGGTCCTAACAAACCAGTCATCCTTAGTATTGTCTTTTCTTAAAAATATAAGTTGTTCTGATTGTAGCTGCTAGGTTTTGTTCACTTTTTCTCCTGGTATTCTCACTTCCAATTATGATAACCTGTAGTGCACCACAGGCTTCTGACAAGAATGCTAATTAGGGATGGCAGCATTATGGTGAATAGAAGGAATTTGAAAGACCGGGACTCAGACAATGGCAAGACCTTTCTTAGCTCTATGACAGTAAAAGCACAACAGTTGGAATGGCAGAGGCTAAAGAAAGAAATCAAGAACACTGTCCTGTCAGTGGAGTAATAACAATCAACTGTGCTGTTATTTGTGCTTATCTCCTGCTTATATTTTTTGGTCATTTCTTGTGACTGTGAATTGGAAAATATTTTTAGTTTGTCCAGTTAAGTTTCTACATATTTTTCCAACATTTAGAGTCATATAAATCACTAAAATATAATTAAATACTAGTAGTTGAGTTTATGGGAAACTAATTCCCTTAAATATATTATCCATTTCCATTTTTAAGATTGAAGTTTACTATAGACATTGATGAAATTTCCTAAATTTAGCTAACAAAAAAATAACAATACTATTTTAGATTGAATAAAATGTAGTTTGGACAGTGGTGGTAAAGAAGTGAGATTAAAGGCTTGAAATTGCCTGCAGGCTTTGGATAAGTATAGGAAGTTATCAAACCAAATAGTCATTGATCTTTACAAATGCTAATGATACTAGATTCTTGTTAAATGTCATCAGGTTTAAAAATACCATTTTAAATGAATGTAAATGAATGCCTTATAAATGAATCACATATATAATGTAACAGTCTCCACTTCTGAATTTCTTTTTAAATACTTTATAAAATATGGTCAACTAAATAAGCACTTAAATATATTTTATTTCATAATGTTGATAGGGAATTCTTTTATTTTTTAATCAACTTCTAATTATGAGATTCAGTTTCTTTCATCCTCATTAACAAAAATTAGCTAATTAAAAATGAGGCTCTCTAAGATTTCTCACCATCATAATAAAAATTTCCATGAAATCTTCTTAAATAACAACAATATATATATGTATATATATATATATATATATCAACATGCATGTATATATATATATATATATCAACTATATATATATGTGTATATATATATGTGTGTGTGTATATATATGTATATATATATATATATATATATATATATATATAGGAAGCAATTTAGGGTAAATATAATAACTATTTTCAGAGAAAAAAAATGCAAACTGTTTTAAGTTAGAGCATAAGAATATCACTTTTTTATTCTGCTAGTTGGTATTAGACCATGGTTTGGCTTCTCACCTGCTAGAGGCTTGGCACCCCTATACCAGCTGTCCTGCAGGACATTAGGGCTGGACAGTTGCTGTAGAAGGGCTACCTACAGGGTTCCCAAGTCAGATCTAAAGAAGAACAGAAGCTGAAGGAATAAAGCCTAACATTTCCCTTTGTTAAAAGCCTGGTTTTCTGTTTAAGCTTACCCTCTATTGTTCATCTTTAATTTACTCTGTCAGTACTGAGTTCCTTTTCTAAATTCTGGTGTTGCTTTTATAGCGTAAATTATTAGAACTGTCTGCAAATTTGTAATCAAAGTACTCATGAGATGTCTATAATGAAGCTGTCTTCATCAACATTATAAAAGATATACTTCCTCTTAACATTCCAATAAAATTCTCGAGAAGATTCAGGAAAAGAAAATCAACATAAAAACAACAAAGCCATAGTGATATTATAAGCTCAAGGTAAAAGGAGACACAGGCCATAATTGCAGTAGAATATCCATCAAATAAAATTTATGGTTACATATTGCTGATTATTTTCTAAAATAGCATGTTGTGGACCTTACTTATGAGTTTGTGGAAATATTTCTATGTTTAAGAGATCTATAATTCATTGTCTTTAGTCATTTAGATATTTAATCGTACATTGTATAGATAGCTATAATTTCATCTTTTTCTTCACTAATTTTTAATTTCTTTTGTTTTATTTTTATTTGTATTCAGTGAGAACTTCATTCCCTGAGACTGTTTTCCTTATTTTAATGGTCTTTTCTTTTCTTGTTATTATATGAGAATAGATTTATTCTCAAGAGGACTTTTTATACCTAGTTTTCAAGTTAATTATTTTTATTTTTTTTTTTAATTTTTTTAACCTTTATTGATTTTTGAGACAGAGAGAGAAAGCATGAATGGGGGAGGTTCAGAGAGAGATGGAGACACAGAATCTGAAACAGGCTCCAGGCTCTGAGCTGGCAGCACAGAGCCTGACGCGGGGCTCGAACTCACAGACTGTGAGATCATGACCTGAGCTGAAGTCGGACGCACAACCGACTGAGCCACCCAGGCGCCCCTTAAATTAATTATTTTTCAATAAAAGCCATTAAATATTTTTGAATACATTGGACATCTATACAGGTTATCATTAATTTTCTAGTTACACTTATTATCTGATGAATATATTAATAAATTTCTGAATGGTAATCATGGTCATATTCTGGAAATAAGCTATTACTGGTTATAACTAAAACGTATTTCAATGGATAGCTATGTATTGTTTGTTCTATTATTTTTAGGTATATTCAGTAGTGAATACTCCATCGTTACAACATATAACTATTTTCTTGGCTTTTTTTTTTTTTGTCAGTATTATGCTAACTTCATTTAAGAAGAAGGGAACTCATTTCTCAGCATTTTATATTAGGTTAAAAATAAAAGTTCCACACTATTTAGATATGTTCTGGAAAGATTTCTGAAATACTATAATTTCTTTTATGGTTATTGACCTATTCATTTTATTACTTTTTTTGAGTCACTATTATGTCATACATTGATACCATAGCATACCATAATTTGAAGGTATTCAAATTTATTAACATAGATTTTCACATAATGTCATCATGTAAGTTTTATAATCTACCTACTGAGTTCCTTTCTCATGTACAATTCTGTGTTTTAATTTTTTTTCTTAGATTTGATTAGAAGAAATTTTATCATCGTTGCTTTTACTAAAAGATGTTTATATCCTATTCATTGCTTCACTTATTTTTTTCTATTTCCTTATTTTCCTCCTTCTGCTTTTTTGTGTTGTTTAGTTGTCAGTTTTCTAGCTTTTTATTATATTAATGTTCCATTTACTTTGTTTTTAATTATTTAATGAAAAATTCATACAGGCTGAATTTTTCTCTGAAAAGAGCTTTGAAGATGATTCTTCTTCCTCCTCCTTCTCCTTCTCTTCCTTCTCCTTCTTCTCCTTTTCTTCCTCCTGCTCCTCCTCCTCATTCTTCTTCTTCTTCTTGTTCTTGTTCTTGTTCTTCTTCTTGTTCTTGTTCTTGTTCTTCTTCTTCTTCTTCTTCTTCTTCTTCTTCTTCTCCTTCTCCTTCTCCTCCTTCTCCTTCTCCTTCTCCTTTTCCTTCTCCTTCTCCTTCTCCTTCTTCACCTTCTATTCCTCCTTCTTCTTAAATGAAAATAGCATAGCTTTATGGTTAACAGAACACCATGGAGTCAAACAGAATCTTCATCTCTCAAACTACACAGGGCTTAGAAATTCAGGTACTAGTCATTATATAATGCTTTAAATAATATGCTTTCTGAAAATTCTTTTTAGATTAATTAATTAATTAATTAATTATTTATCTATTATTTATTTATTTTTGAGAAGGAGAGAGAGAGAGCAGGAGAGGGGCAGAGGGAGAGGGAGAGGGAGAGAGAGACTCTTAAGCAGACTGTATGCCCAGTTCAGAGCCCAACACAGGGCTCAACACAGGACTCTATCTCACCAGCATAAGATCATGACCTGAGCTAAAATCAAGAGTTGGGTGCTTAATATATTGAGCCATCCAGATGCCCAGGAAAACTCTTTTTAAATTTTACACACTTCTTAACTGTATTGAGAGAAATTTAGACTTAACTTAGGTTTACTGAATGTAGTATTTATGGTTTTTATAAATGTCAACTTTGCCATTCTTTGGGCTATTTGGTGTCAGAAAATACTTTTTCCTTTTTTTTTTTTTTAAATGAATAGTGTATGTATGGTAACTTTCAGTCTTTTCATAAATTACATGGAAAAATGGCTAAAATATAAAATTCTTATTTTTCAAGAGTTTTTCCTTGAAAACACTTATTATTTTTTTCATTGTATAATCCTTTTCTGGTTACCCAGTTTTATTTTCCAAAATTAAATGCTTACAAAACTATTTCTTCCTTTACCTTTGTGATTGATTTTTATATATTTATTTTGGCCAGGGTGGGCCTAGGTAAAATTTTTTTAAATCAATTTGCGGCTTTCTATGAAAATACCACTAATTTCATCTTTAAATGTTCTTACCAAGCTTCAGAAAGCTTCTCTTCATAGGCACCAGATTACATACAGATTTCTTTTACGTCTTTGGAGGCATACCTTGAAGCCATGTGCTCTGTTCAAACTGGCCTTCTTCTGCCTTGGGCTGTTACCCAGCTATCATTCTGAGACTTCCCTTTACTGTAATCCTGACAATTTTGTTTGCCTTTCTCCTTTACTGGAGACCCATTTCCTGGATCCTAGGACTCTTTAAAATTATTATTAGTTTTTAATTTGTTAGAGTGTAAGCGATAATGGCATCCTGAGGAAGGTCACACGAGAGGCAAACATTTTAGACCTTGTATATTGAAAAACATTACTTCCTATGTACAGAATTATATGTTGAATTCTTTGGATGGCATGGCTCCATTTGTCTTCTCTTGTTACAGTTCTTCAGATGTTCATGGTTGTTCTGATTCCTGATCCTTCATATGTGGACTGTATTTTTCTTTCCTACAGACAATTTTAGGATCATCTTGTCATTTCTGAAGTTGGAAATTTTGCTAATGATATGATAGGGGGTGTGGAACTTTTTAAAATTGGCTTTATTGAACATTTTCTAGAGTATAGATCTGTGCTTTTCAGTTATAGTAGCTAGTAGCCACACATGGCTATTGAATATTTGAAATTTAGCTAGATTGAATATAGATATGCTGTTAGAACAGAATAAACACTTGCTTTCAAAGATTTGATATTAAAAAGGAATAAAAGTATCTCAATTTTATATTGATCGTATGTTGAAATATATTTTGGATATATTAGGATAAATAAAATATATTATTAAAATTAACTTTATCTTTTACTTTAACTCTTTTTTTTTTAAGTTTGTTTATTTAATTTGAGAGAGAGCAAGCACAAGCAGGGGATGAGCAGAGAAAAGGAGAGACAGAATCCCAGGCAGGCTCTGTGCCATCAGCACACAGCCCGATGTGGGGCTTGAACTTACAAACTGTGAGATCATGACCTGAGCTAAGATCAAGAGTCGCATGCTTAACCAACTGAGCCACCCAAGCACCCCAACTTTTTTTTTAATGTGGCTACTAGAAAATTTTAAATTACACATGTGGCTCCTATTTGTAGCTTGCATTATGTTTCTATTCAACAGCACTTGTCCAGAATTTTGCTGGGATCATTCAATCTGGAAATACATATTCTTTGGTTCTAAGATATTTCAAAATATTATTTATTTAATAATATCCTCTGTGCCTTTTTCTCATTGTCTCTCTCCCTCTGCATGTCCGTTAACTGGTTATTAGATATTTCAGCACCATGTAAATACTAGACAGTTTTTGTTTTTTTGTTTAAATGTTAATGCCCAGGTTCCATACCCAGACATTCTAATTTAATTGATGAGCTCCCGACATTAGTATAGTTTGAAATCTCCTCAGATGATTTTAATAATTCTCTAATTTTCTCATGTAATTTCACCTTGTTGTTTATTAAATTCTATTTTCAGAAAGAGTTCCTCAACTTTGTCTTCTAGTCCATCAATTGTTTATATTTAAAAAAATTTTTAAGTTTATTATTTATTTTGAGACAGAGACAGTGCAAGTGGGGAGGCACAGAGAGGGAGAGAGAGAGAATACCAAGCAGGCTCCATGCTGCCAATGCAGAGCCCGATGCAGGGCTTGAACTCATGAAACCACGAGATCATGAACTGAGTTGAAACCAAGAGTCAGACAGTTAACTGACTGAGTCACCCAGGCACCCTTCAACTGTTTATATTTTTAAGATAATTTTTAGGGCAGTTTAGGTTCATCGCAAAATTGAGAGGAAGGTACAGAGATATCCTATATATCCTCTACCTTCTCACATGCTTAGCCTCCCCCTTTATCAACATCCCCCACCAGAGTGGTGCATTGGTTACAATTGATGAAACTACACTGACACATCACAATCACCCAAATAGTTTATATTTCAATTCACTCTTGGTGTTGCATATTCTGTGGGTTTGGACAAAAGTATAATAACATATATCTACCATCAGGGGTATCATATATAGTATTTTCAATGCCCTGAAAATCCTCTGTGCTTTGTCTCTTAACCCCCCTACACAATGCCTGGCAACCATTGATCTTTTTATTGTCCCCAGAGTTTTGTCTTTTCCAGAATGTGATGTATTTGGAATCATGCAGTATATAGCCTTTTCAGATTGGCTTCTTTCACTTACAAAATTCACTTAAGATTCTTCCATGTCTTTTATGGCTTGGTAACTCATTTCTTTTTAGGGCACTTTATTTATGTTTACTTTCACTTTTAATTTTTAAAAGCTTTCATACATTCTGGTTTTTCTTAGTAGCATTGATTTATTATATTTGCTTTTTTGAAGTTTTTGTCTACCCCTTATATTGTTTCTTTATCTGTGTTTTTATTTTTCTGTTTTGTTTCTATCTTGATGTTAGAGGCTTCACTCAAATGTCCATTCACACTTTAAAGTAAGGCACCATAGATGGATCTGGCCTTCCATCTGGAAGGTCTAACAAATACTTAAATCTATGTATCTATTCTCTTTGTTACATAAGTTTTGAAAGGAATCCTACAGCCTGGCAGCTAGCATTCTCAATTAAGAAGGGAGAACTTACTTTTTACTGATGTAAACTTTTTAAAAATTAATTAATTAATTGATTAAATTTTTTTGTTTATTTTTCCATGTTTATTTTTGAGAAAGAGAGACAGAATACAAGCAGGGGATGGGCAGAGAGAGAGGGAGGCACAGAATCCAAAGCAAGCTCCAGTCTCTGAGCTGTTGGCACAGAGCCTGATGTGGGACTGGAACTCACGAAATGTGAGATCATGACCTGAGCCGAAGAGACACTTAACTGACTGAGCCACCCAGGCACCCCTGACTGATGTAAACTTCAATTTATTCCTCTAGATTTTAACATGGTTCCTAATTTCTCTGAATCCAGAGTCACTTAGACTCAAATTCTCCTTTAGTTTTCTGCAAGGGTCTGGGTATGAGAGGATGAATAGTTTTCTAGAAATGTATTGGGGAATTTATCTATTTTTCTTCTAGTTGGTACAGGATATGGATCTCTGAGCAAGGGCTTTTCATGGAGAACAGACTAAAACATTTTTCCAGCTGCCTCCAGGAGACAAAGACTGCTTGGTTTCCTGTTCCTTATATTTAATGTCAATTCTTCCAAAATGATAGGTGGAGTTTCTTCATCAATTGCATTATAACTCTGTATATTGTCAATAATTAAACTGAAAAAGGTCATGAGTTCCAGCTGAATGGGTAGACCAACTTGACCACCCTCCCCTGCCAGTCAACACACTAATACAATGACCAAAGAGTGGTGTCACCTATGTCTAACAAGAAAGCAGACTGAATTTTGGATCTACAGTTTTCCATTGCAAGAAGTCATTCTTTTTTAACTAGAATTCATTACAACATCCAGCCCTTGTTTTTCACTCTGCTTGACAACTTATTTCTTTAGAGCTGAATATAACATGCTTTCTTTCTTAAGTAGAAGGAAGCCATTTTTTATGATGATTATGCCTTTGCTCCAGTGTTTTTACAACATACCAACAATGTCAGTTATCCTTCACACATATTTTCTGTATACTTCTGATTCCATGCCCTCAACTTTTGGCAAGATTCTATTATTCTTACTGTTCACTTGTGAGCTTTTCCATTTTGCCCATAGCCTCAGAACTACTTTGGTAAAGAGCTAGGAGAGGCAGTGCCAGTGTTTGCTTTTCACAAATCCTTGAGCTATAATAACTATAAGTAATCCACTACAGTTAGAGCATAGAGAATGTGGAAGGGAAGTGATGGATGAGGGTGAGCAGGCGGGCAACAGAATAAAAGAGTAGAAGTTTTGTAGGTCTTATTTTAATCTACTTATGATGGTGCAATTTTGAAAGATTTTAAGTACATAAGCAAATATTATCAAGACAGGACTTTTAAAAATCTTAGAATTGGAGATAGAATTGTAGTTCATGAGATAAGATTTGGTGAGAACAACCAGGAGAATATTACAAGAGTGAGAGCTGATAAAGTCCAAACTGTGGCAATATCTGAAGGGTTGGCTATCAATCACAATATATATAGAGTAGAGAATGGAAGATCTATAGTAACAGTTTACAAACTGGAGTTTAAGAAGAGGTCAGAGGTTAGGAACACTTATTTTTCTGATAAACATTGCTGGAAACATTATTGGTATAAAAAAGCAGAATTGGAGTAATAAAAGATGAATTTAATTTTAAATATATTTAAATTTCATGTGGTATATTTATCTGGTTGACAGATATGTAGTCCCATAGCTGAAGAATGATCTGGGCTGGAGATGAGATTTGGAGTTATCAAACTAGATGGGAGTTGGCATCATGAATATAGGTGATATTGTCAACTTAGAGAGCACATGCGTATTTTCAGTGATCTACACCATTGCATATTTCTTTCCTTTCCTGGTATTTCTATGGATTCTCTTCTAAAACCTGCTACATTATTTCTGGTTTAACAAACAACTAGAAATTCAAGTCTACGCAGGAAGATAAAGAAAAAAAATACACTGTCTTTTGAGTCAGGTTCAAGAATAATTTATCCATTTTGAGGAGGGGTAGTTGTAAGATGACTATCATGAGACTTTCAAGACTGGTAAGTCCTGAATTATGCCAGGTACCCCCAACCTAATTTTACTATCTGATCAATATCTGATTCTCAGGTTCTGATCTTCATTTTTTCAATCCCAACTTGATTACTTGACTTTGATTCCTAATTGCTTCTCTTTATTTGAAATTTAACTGGTACTCTTAATGACAGACTATTTCCTAACCCCACCACAATAACTCAAAAAGAAAGGTACAGACTTTTTCTCCTGGTAGAAAATGTCTACGTATTTTGCTTTACCGTCATCACTAACATGATTTCCCCTAGAAATCCTGAATAATGTGTGAATCCCCAGGCCCTTATCCATTTATCAGTCAATGTATTTCATTAGGTACACTTCTTATAAGGCATTTATGCCATTAATTTATGTCATTAATTAGATGCCTAAACAAGAATGAGTATTATTAACTTGGGTCCTATAAATTTTATGTTCTGAGTTCTCTTAGCTTTGGTTTTATGTGGTAATTGGTTAAAAAAAACCAACTCATGAATTTGTTTCACCATCTTGTTGAATAAACCAATATAGGACAAATAAACCAATATAGTACACTTCTTATAAGGCATTTATGCCATTAATTTATGTCATTAATTAGATGCCTAAACAAGAATGAGTATTATTAACTTGGGTCCTATAAATTTTATGTTCTGAGTTCTCTTAGCTTTGGTTTTATGTGGTAATTGGTTAAAAAAAACCAACTCATGAGTTTGTTTCACCATCTTGTTGAATAAACCAATATAGGACAAACAAAATATTTTTCACCACTTCATCTGAGAACTAATAGAAAAGAAATGCCTTTGGCACATAGCTGTTTGGAAAACATTTCATATTGTATGTATAATATTTTATACTTCATTCAAATGTAACTAGAGCCACAGACCATAAAATATGTGCTTATTATACGTCACAGTTTTGTGTTCTTTAAAAGTGTCTAAATTTATATTTTGTCTTGCACTTTTTGTCTTGCAATTTTTGGTAAATATGAAACTCTCTGACATCATAGACAAAATACCACTTTCATAATACAGCAAGCACTTTCTATGCCCTGCAGCAATAACATTCCATGTTTATTATTTGGTTACATCAGAATTTCAGAGTATGCTCTACAGTTCTGATAGGTACGTGACACAGGCACACCCTACAACTATTCTGTAATTAAGTAGTTTTTAAATTTTTTTTTAATGTTTTTATTTATTTTTGACACAGAGAGAGACAGAGCATGAGCAGGGAGGGGCAGATGGAGAGGGAGACACAGAATCTGAAGCAGGCTCCAGGCTCTGAGCTGTCAGCACAGAGCCCGAAGCGGGGGTCGAACTCACAGACTATGAGATCATGACCTGAGCTGAAGTCGGATGCCCAACCGACTGAGCCACCCAGTCGCCCCAAGTAGTTTTTGGAAAATACTGAGTTAATGTAAATTCATAAGATTTCTTTATCACTGAATATCTAGTAAGTTCATATGTATTGTGGATATCTCAAAAGAATGAAAACGTAGAATTTTTACATATTTTTAATTGCAGAATGTTTTCTTGAAAACAAAACTTTGGGGATGATTTCCCAGAAGAATGAATGCACTATGGACATCATTAGGTTAGACCATAATAATTTTGAAGTCCTTGTTGATAAATATGATGAAATTTACTTATATATGCAAATCCAAGGACTGTATGATTGGATGAACCCACCAATGAACAGTATAGGAACAGACCATTTCTACAATTGGTTAATACTTGGTATCTGAATTAAATACCTAATTGAGAAAGGGGTTTTTTTGTAGGTTGCAAGGACAAATGGAAGTCAGAAAATCTAGGATTGATTCTTGAGTCTGCCACTAAGTAGATGATTATACCATGGACAGGTTACCATAACTTTATAATAAGGGTAATAATAACATGCAACTTGAAGTTTGTATTAAAGATAACAATTTGAAAAAAAATATATAACATAGTTCCTGGCACAAAATTACCAGTAAATGATAATATTAAATGGATACAAAACAAACTAAAATTAGAGTAATGAATAGTGCTCACATTTATTATTTTCCCCTAAGGCTTTCAAACATCTTCCTCTTACGAAAACTATCATTGCTTTTCTTCAGGCCACGCACCAGTAAGATTCTTCTCAATGACTTTACTCACTTCATTTCTCTTGCCAGAGCAACTCTTATTTCTCCCCATTTATCTAATTTGTACTTACTCTACAATCCATTTTTCTGGTGGCCTTTTCTCTGGGATGATTTATCTAACCATTTTGGGACATCTTTACTTTCCTTTTGCTGGCACCTAATGGTCCTTTTATCTATACAATTTATTCCTTAGGCACTTACATGAAAGCATATATTATTAATTTGCATTTCTCTGTGCAAATTCTCTATTTTCAACTAAATTAAAAAGGTGCATAGGAGAAGCAACTGTTCTAAAGTAGGTATTTTCTTTTAAATGATAGGTACTCAATAAACATTTGTTGATTTTATTCATTACAAAGGGCAGCAGCTGAATGTTAAGCTCACCATCCATTACATAAAACATATGCTGCTAACTACTACTGACCATTGATGGATAATTCTCATTGCACAAGGATTTTCTTGTATGACTGTTTCACATGCATATTCAGTGGTCTCGAAGAGGTTGCCATTATCTGTTCAACCCTGGGGAAGGGTGAGGGTACAAAACCAGTTAGTATTCTAATCCATTTTTTAATCATCTTATTTCCACTCTTTTTGGAGAAATGTAAATAGAGCTAGAGGGTAGCTAATATTGGATCCTTTCTAAGACAAAGAGCCTTCAAACTCAAATTGTTGCACTGAATTATAAGAAACAGAATCCTAATGATTGAAAACTCCACTTTGCAATCATGTGATAAATCATGTCCTCCTCCTTTTGGTTTGCTTCATCACTCTCCCAAACGTGTTCAAATTTATCCAGTAGCTAAATACTGAGAAAATACCTAACGGGAGAATGTTGGGGAAAAATTTCTAACCTCATTTCCTACATCAAAATTGACTTTTAGCTAGATGCTTAAAAATAATCTCAGAAAAGAGAATATCATTCTAAGCAGGATATGAATTCAAATACTGATGATCCACAATGATTACATCTAGATATTTTTCTCAGAATTTTGCAGGAATAAAGATTTTCCTAACTTAAGTCCTCATGATATTATCTCCCCCTATCTTTTTGTTTGTTTGTTTGTTTCACACTTTCTAGTCACTTAGATCATACAGTGATTCAGAGAATGACTATCATTCTTTCAGCATCCATATGAATCATTTTCTCTCTCCAAAATATTTTCATTTACTCTACTCTTTGTTTAAGTCAATAGTTCATTCCTGATTGCATATAGGACTGGCTACATAATTTCCACCCCCAGTGTAAAATGAAAGGAGGATCTCTTGTTAGAAAGGTAGTAAGAATTTCAAAAGGACAGCAGCAGTCTACTAATCCTAGCAAAGTTTCTTTCACAGTGTTGGGCCCTGTCTTCTCCATTGTATATTCTTTACTCCTTTGTCATAAGTTAATTTCCCATATATGCATGAGCTTATTTCTAAATTCGATTCTGTTCCATTGATCTGTGTGTTTGGTTTTATGCCAATACCATACTGTTTTGTTACTCTAACTTTGTAGTAGAGTTTTAAATCAGAGGATATGATACCCCTGTCCTTGTTCTTCTTTTTCAAGATTATGCAACTATTTGGGGTAATTTGCGGTTCCATACAAATTTTAGAAGTATTTGTTCTAGTTCTGTGAAAAATCTTGTGGGAATTTTGATGGAGACTGTATTGGATCTGTGGATTGCTTTGGGGAATATAAACATTTTAACAATATGAATTCTTCCAGTCCATGGAGATAGACTATCTTTCCATTTATTTGTGTGTTCTTCACCTTCTTTCATAAATGTTTTTAGTTTTCACTGTTCATTTAGGTAAGCAGTTTACAATTATACCCTTTTCTTCCTTTCCTGCTTACACAGAGCCTGAAGTCCAGCCAAAGGTAAATGCTTAAGGTCTTCCCAGGTTTTTCCTGAGCATACATCCTGCCATAGGCATGTGCATGGGCTTCTAGAATTCCTTGATTATGAAGGAGCATTGTATAGCACTAATTAGTATTTCTTTCCTCAGGGAAGTATTTCTTTCTTCTGTTCAGGCATTTTGATCTGCTTCTTGTCTCTGCTGTTATCTTTCACAGGAAGAAATGGCTAATATATTTGCCACTACATGTTCATGAAAACACCACCTATTAAGCAGCTTCAGCCCTCAGGAAGCTCCTGTGTAGGTGAAACAAAGGCAAACCCTTGAGCCAATCCTTCAGGTCAAAACACAGAATTCCCTTCTTTGAACGTGGGCCCATCCCATTCCGTCTGGTACCCACAACTTGCACCAGGAATGCAGGCTGCCATCTTCAGTGCTGCTACAGAACTGGTAGTGGAGGACAATAGTTAACAGGGTACATTGATATGCCACAGAGCTCTCCTACCAAAATTCTGCAGTTTTTATCTTTACAAAGCATCCCCCCTGGTTGTAAGTTTTTTATTAGATTCCAGAGTTCCTAAAATGTGCATCCCTAAAAACTGACAGTTTTGCCAGCTTATTCATTGCTCCTATGGCTGCTTTTGCTCTACAATGGCAGTTGGGTGGTTGCAACCTTACTATCCACAAAGACAAAAATATTCACTACCTGATTTTTAAGTGAAAATGTGCTGACCTCTATACTAGAAATCTTTATATAGAATTAACATAACAATGTTTAATGAATGCATAGATGGATGGGTTGGTAGATAAAATATTAGGTGAAAAACAAAAATATTTTACATTTATTTATTTATTTATTTTCAACGTTTATTTATTTTTGGGACAGAGAGAGACATAGCATGAATGGGGGAGGGGCAGTGAGAGAGGGAGACACAGAATCGGAAACAGGCTCCAGGCTCTGAGCCATCAGCCCAGAGCCTGACGCGGGGCTTGAACTCCCGGACCGCGAGATTGTGACCTGGCTGAAGTCGGACGCTTAACCGACTGCGCCACCCAGGCGCCCCAAAAATATTTTACATTTATATTTTATCATGAAGTTATCAAATGTAGATATAGGTAGCTGCATGTATTTTGTTAAACTTAGAATTGTACTGTAGAAGAGAATGGTAATTCACGGACCATCTTTATAGTTGCTGTTTTTACTTATAGGTCACTATTCCATACAGACATGATGGTGGCTACTTAAAATCAAAACATGCTAATTGGAAATATATATTAGTATTAGAAAGCATTATTATATCATAAGTTGTTGTTGGTGTTGTTTCCAGGTCACATTGCACATTATGTATTCTTAATCTACCCAGAAGTATCTCCTATGAGGGCAGTAGTATAGACCATATTCAGATAGTTACAGTGAGTTGATAACTTGTTTGTTGGGGAAATACCCATCTTCTTAGTATTACTGTCCATGATAATGTCCTTTCATCCTTAATCCTCCTTTTAAAGGAATAATTTTCCACTTTGCATTCTTTTGAGCATTCCAGGGCAAGATGTTGAGGTCTGCTTTTTAATCCCTTATGTTAATGTGTAAGTTGTATAGTTTTACAGAGCTGACTCACCTTCCCCAGGAGCCAATGGCAGCAGAATCATTGCCCCTACCCTTCATGATGCCCATTCATTAGCCTTCCACTTCCAATCAACTTCACAGCCTCCATCTTGATCTCCACACTCTTTAAAAACCAAGTTGCTCTATTGTAGTATTATTACTTAATGCTTTTAGTCTGAGGGCAGTGATAGGATACACAGAGTATGTATATAAGACTAAGAAAATTGAGGGAGATAAATGATTCTCAGGAACACATAAACTGCTCAGATTTAAGTTTAATCTCTATAATTTTACTTTAATCTGATGTTATTATTGTAACCATTTTGCCCTTTTCATTTGACCCATAGGAATGCTATTTTTTTTTTAATTTTTTTTTCAACATTTTTATTTATTTTTGGGACAGAGAGAGACAGAGCATGAACGGGGGAGGGGCAGAGAGAGAGGGAGACACCGAATCGGAAACAGGCTCCAGGCTCTGAGCCATCAGCCCAGAGCCTGACGCGGGGCTCGAACTCCCGGACCGTGAGATCGTGACCTGGCTGAAGTCGGACGCTTAAACGACTGCGCCACCCAGGCGCCCCAGGAATGCTATTTTTTAAAAAGGGTATTGGTTGGGGCACCCGGGTGGCTTAGTTAGTTAAGTGTCTGACTTCAGCTTAGGTCATGATCTTATGGTTTGTGAGTTTGAGCCCCATGTTGGGCTCTGTGCTGGCAGAGTGGAGCCTGCTTAGGCTTCAATCTCTATCTCAAAATAAAATAAATTAAAAAATAGAAAAATAAAAAAGGTGTGTGTGTGTGTGTGTGTGTGTGTAACAGAGAGAGAGAGAGAGAGAGAGAGCGGGGGAGGGAGGGAGGGAGAGAACCCTATATTCATTAAGGAAAAATTAAGACACATGAAAAATATCTCTTAAATGCTTATACTGTTTTTAATTGAGAATATTGTTACCCATAGCAACTGGAGTTTCAGCTGGTTGCCATTTAAAAGTTGTTTTGTTATGAGGGTAAATTCAGAACAAGATTGAGGCTGAGTATCCATTTCTGTTTTCCCAAATAAATTATTTAAGGGCCACAGTGTCATAGGTCCTGCTCTAAAATAAAACATAATCATGTATTTCAAAGGTATACTGTATGTTGATATTTCCTCTCTGGTAATTAGTGAAGCAAAGTAGCCTTGTGAATGATACAGAATATTATAAAATAGACAAGAATCTCAAATTCACTACTAGACTGGGAGTTCCAGAAGGGCAGAAACTTTTCTGTATTGTTTTGTTCTTCACTGTTGTATATCTGATGCCTAAAATGGTACACAATAGTCAATATGTATTTGAATAAATAAATAAATTAGTTTAGCCTTATCATTGAAATGGCAAGGGATAGTTTATACATCTATAAAATTAAATTGCATTTTTATGTACCTATCTTTTGAATATCATGAGTATGGCAATGATAGTTCAGGGGTTAGCATATGAAAAAATAATTTAGGTCTAGATAAGGTCTGAAGGATATGTGAGTTATAACTTAAGAATTTAAAAGTTTTATTATATTTAAATAAAACATTTTGGTCCCCTCAACCTTAAAACATATTTTACTTTTTTAGAACTTCATTTTGGTTATATTCTTTGCCAACTCCCAGTCTAATGCAGATAAAAATACATGAGTTATTGGGTTCCTTAAAACTGGGTTTGATAGTGGAAATGCTGACAAATCTTTATTACAGATGCCAGTGAAATGAAGTGCTTTTACCTCTAGCAAATGCTGATGTGGAGATTTAAGACTATATGAGAAATCAGTAAAGTTGCCCAGGAGAGTTTTATCATATTATTCATTGAACTCAGTATGTGGTACAGTAATTGCTTCTGGTACCATTTTTCTTTTCCTACATGAGGTTATTATTTATCCTTGTGCTGTATGAAACAGAGAAAGAGAGTGTAAAGGAGAGTCATAACTGGATGTAAACTATCTTGTGACACAATGTAGCTGGAGATAGGAATCACAACTGGAAAATGGTGTCTTACTTATCAGAATTAAATGTAGGAAGAATGATATTTGACATTGTGGAGACCCATAAATATTAAAAAGATGCACTCAGACCACATTTTTTTCTAGTGATATGAAAACCTGTTTAAAATATATATCTAAATAGACTTTAATCTCACAGGGATCAACAAATTTATTCCCCCTGACAGAAGTTTTCTTATTAGCTTATAGGTGGTGGAAATCAAGTTAATAGGTAGGATAGTTACTAGGAAAAGCTGAATTAATGAGAATTAAGTAGCATAACAATCTTTAAAATTTTTTGCTTTGCTTTTGTATTTTGTGCACATATATCCATCATGTGCCTCAAATATATTTCATTAAGCACTAACTTAATTTTTTTCTAATGTGCAAGTGAGTTTGTGTGAAAGACATACCATAAATATTTTGGAACAAAGATTTTAAATAGAGACAATGATGCCTTAATAATGCAAATGCAGTTTTTAGACACGCATATTACTACCTTAATCTGTTAGGCTTAAAATTGCTATTTTCACAAATTCTTGAAGAACTTTTATGTTAAAAATGTATTCTTTCTGGGGCCCCTGCGTGGCTCAGTCACGGAAGCCTCTGACTCTTGGTTTCAGCTCAGGTAATGATCTTACCGTTCATGAGCTGGAGCCCTCCATCAGACTGTGTGCTGACAGTGCGGAGTCTGCTTGGGATTCTTTTTCCTTCTCTCCCTCTCTCTGCCCCAGCTGCACTCTCTTTCTCTCAACAAAAATAAAGAAACTTAAAAAAATAATTAAAAAATGTGTTCTTACTTGGAAAGGAGGTCATTCGTGATGAATGAATTTTTTGGATTATGTATTTACTACTTTTTTTTCACAAATAAGATTTTTTATTTGTCACCATTAAATGTCTGAATTGTAAAAGATTCTTGGACTGGTGGCTCATATCCATCAGCTCGTTCAACTTTAGCACCGGTCTCATCCCCAGTAGCTTTTCCAGAACTACTACCTTCACCATGAAGCCCCATGAGCTTTCTCAATTCAAACTTGGGCTTCTTCAGCATTTTTACTTTTCTAATGAAGACATCATTAGGTATCATTAGACATCATTAGACATCATTAGATAAATAGACTGACAAGCCTTCTCTATGTCTTTTCCGATGCTGTCTGGAATCAATTTACTGACAATTTCTTTCAAGTCATTTGTCTGCACCTCTTGGGTCATGATTTTCATCATCTCTTTCCGAATTTGGTGGATCTGTTGGTGCTGAGCATAAGAGGTCTTCCGAATCTGATTGTTGCGTTTTTTAGTAAAACTGACACAAAAGAGAGGAAGCAAATGCCCATCGGTAGTCTTGACATCAACGTGAGCTTCAATCATGGTCTGCCATTTTTTGACCATGGAGCACATTTTGTCCTGGGTAAGATCCATGCCATGGAAATTAGGCAGTTTTTGCCCTGAACATCTTCAGTAATTAGCTTGAATTTCCTAAATGCAATTTCATTATTCTGCAGATCAGCAACACATGACCCTTAAGGCCATCAGATGCGATTTTGGTTCCTTGAGTTCTCATGACTAGTGTTTTCCAGTATTTCTTATATTAGACATTGCTGGTGCTTTTACATCATACCAATCTTTCTTTGAAAATGGATCAACCACTTTCTTCTTGGCTCCCTTTTTGCCGCCATTCGTAAGGAGCTTGTTCTTGCCTACCGCCATAGTGCTGCTCAGGGAGCGAGAAGGGCTATATTTACTACTTTTCTGAAATGTTGTTTTGATTGCATTGTTCAATTAGTAAATGTATTACCATTTTGCATGCATTACATTAACCTAGCGGCTAATCTCAGTGATTGAAAAAATAATAAAGTCATGCAATATATATTAAGTTATCTAATGAGCTATGTGCAAATTATGTATTCAAATTGAGTTTGGAAATTATCATTAGAAGTCATTTAATATAGAAAGTATACTGTGGAGGCAAATATTCCAATAATCTGACTCTCTAGTTTGTATGCTGGCTATTGATCTTGGCAAAAGCACTCTTGTCGTCAGTTTCTTCATTTGTAAAATAGAAATAATAATATTATGGACTTATGGTTATAATGAGAAATAAATAAGTGTATCCAAGGGTAGTACCCAGAACAGTGTCTGGTACAAAGTATAGGTGTTGGAAAATATTAGATAGTTCTATTATTTAGTGTATGGATCTTAACAAATCATCAATATTTTGAGAGTTTTAAATTAAAAAAAACATTTATTTATAAATCAAAAACTGAATGAAATCAAAATATTAATTCAATAGAATTAATGTATTGTACCCACATGCTTCTTTTGATTCCCATTCTACCAGTCCCAAATTCTCAGGCTGTCCCATCTTCTGCAGAGAAATATGGTATGTTCTTGTCAAATCTCTAACCTTCTGCCCATGGGTTAGGAAACTGAGGATTTGTTACCACCATACCTGAAACTCATAGGAGAATTTCCCTGTCTTATAATTTTTTCTTTCAAGTTCAAGTTCCTTTGGCTTTGACAGTTGACCAGAGCAATCCATTTACATTCTGTCCAGTATGGAAGTCATTTTACTTGTTTTCTGCTATGTACCCGATGATCCAAATTTAAGTAATTATCATGTCATATAAGTTGCTTAACTCTAGTTCAGAAGATAAATGTGTATATATGTGTATGTGTGTATATATAATATAATATAATATATATATACATATATAATATATTCCAAGGTAAAAGGGGCATTTAAATTGTCATCCATGGAAATGTTTAATCTAACTTAGAAGACTAGCATGCCACTAAGAGTAGAGAGGAGGGGCGCCTGGGTAACTCAGTCGGTTGAGCGTCCAACTTCAGCTCAGGTCATGATCTCACGGTTCATGAGTTTGAGCCCCGCATTGGGCTCTGTGCTGACAGCTCAGAGCCTGGAGCCTGCTTCGGATTCTGTGTCCCACCCCCTCTCCTCTGTCCCACTCCTGCTTGTGCTCTGTCTCTCTCTGTCTTTCAAAAATGAATAAACAAAAAAAAAAATTAAAAAAAAGAAGAGTAGAGAGGAAAAATGGGTATAATAGTCACAGGGGTGGAAGAAGACTGTATTTGTCACATTTGTAGTATTCTCTGTGCCCCTGGAGAATAAATTTTATATGTGATCACATAATACTAAAAATTAGGATCCTTACTGTCCTTTACCTCATGGTAAGCCTAAATATCTAGCTTTGATTTTAGTTACAAATCAATTTCTGTTTCCTATGTGTTTGATCTAATTCCATTTCAAACTCCAGCACATGTAGATTTTCTACAAATGCTCTTATGGTGTAGAAAGCAACATAAAATAATGGGGAAAGTATGTATTTTGGAATTTAGAAAACCTGAGTTCTTAGCTGAGTCCCTTCTTAGCTTTTATCTCTTAGCTATGTGACCTCTCTGAAAAATGAAAATTAATAAAATAAGCTAGTAAAACAGTCCCAATACAATAGTTCTACTAGTAATTAAAATACCCTAACTAGTAAAATAGTTTACATATTAAAATAGTTCTAATAAAACTCCATTGAAGTATATGAAAAGATGTTCAATATCATATGTCCTTAGGGAATTTTGAATTAAAGCAGCAGTGAAAAACCAATACATACCTATTAGAATGGCCAAAAGCCAAAGCACTGGATATTGAAGAAATGGGCAAAATATATGAAAAGACATTTCTAGAAAGAAGATATCCAGATGACTAACAGACACATGAAAAAATGCTCAACATCACTCATTGTCAGGAAAATACAAATCAAAGCCACAATGAGATACCACCTCACACCTGTCAGAATGGCTAAAATGAACAACTCAGGCAACGATAGATGTTGGCGAGGATGAAAAGAAAGAGGAACCCTTTTGAACTATTGGTGGGAATGCAAACTGGTGCAGCCACTCTGGTAAACAGTTTGGAGTTTCCTTAAAAAATTAAAAATAGAACTACCCAATGGCCCAGCAATTGCACTTAGTAGGTATTTATCCAAAGATACAGGAGTGCTGATTCGAACTGGCACATGCACCCCAATGTTTACAACAGCACTGTTGACAATAGCCAAAGTATGGATGGAGCCCAAATGTCCATCAACTGATAAATATAATGGAATACCACTCGGCAATAAAAAAGAATGAAATCTTGCCATTTGCAACAACCTGGGTGGAACTAGAGTATATCATGCTAAGCTAAATAGGTCAGAAAAAGATAAATATCATATGATTTCACTCATGTGGAATTTAAGAAACAAAACAGATGAACATAGGGGAAGGGAAGCAAAAAAAGATAAAAACAGAGAAGAAGACAAACCTTAAGATTCTCTGAAATACACAGAACAAACTGAGGGTTGCTGGCAGGGTGTTGGGTGGGGGAATGGGCTAAAAGGGCAAGGGGCATTAAGGAGGACCTTGTTGGGATGAGCACTGGGTGTTATATGTAAATGATGAATCACTGAAATCTATTCCTGAAATCATTATTACACTATATGTTAACTAACTTGGATTTACATTAAAAATAAATAAATAAATAAATGCTGTATTTTATGCTTAGTAGCTTGTTTTTATAATTTTAATGGTGTCTTTCACAGAGCAAAAAAAATGTAATTGTTATAAAGTCCAATTTTCACTTTTTTTCTTCTATGATTGTGCATTTTGTGTCAGGTCTAAAGATTTTCTCTTATGCTTTTTAAAATAATTGTTTTTAATGTTTATTTATTTTTGAGAGAGATAGAGCACGAGAGGGGAAGGGCCAGAGAGAGAAGGAGACACAGAATCTGAAGCAGGCTCCAGGCTCTAGGCTCCAGGCTCCGAGCTGTCAGCACAGAGCCAGATGTGGGGCTCAAACTCATAGACTGCAAGATCATGACCTGAGCCAAGTTGGATGCTTAACTGACTGAGCCTCCCAGGCGCCACTCTCCTATGCTTTTATTTTCTAAAAGTTTAATGGCTTTTATATTTAAATATACAAAATTATATATAGTGTGTATATATATATAGAGAGAGAGAGAGAGAGGGGGGGGGGAGGGAGAGAGAGAGCTGAAGGAGAAGCAGTGTTATCAAGATGTGGGTCCAATAAAGCAAAAAGTTGAAGGGAATTCCAAAAATTAGTTACAGATGTGGAACAATGTGCTGATCTCTAAGCAAGAGTTCTTTAGCACAGAGTTCAGTGTGTAGGAGTGTCAGAAGAACAGCACACTGGTCAGGTTGGAGTGTGTATGAAATAGTACAGGGATAAGCCAGGTCAACAGTGATGGGAAGAAAAATGGAATTAGTCTTGTTTCTGAGATGAGTGTGGACAAGAGGACACATTGCTATCATATCTAAAATGCCCTTAGGTGTGATGACCCTCATGGGATGAGTATTGTTTTCCCAGGGTTGGGAGGAGGGTGGTCATCTTTCTAGATGGACTGGCATGGCAGCCTTTTAAGTTTTTCCACTTTGCAGTGTCTTTTTCTGACAGCACCTTCCAGAGGCTTTACCCATAGTCAAATAGAAATAAGTAGTACCGCCAACTGCACTCTGGATACCAGATATCTGGATACAGATACCATGTTCCACCTGCCCCCATGAAAGTATGCTAATGCACGGATTCTCTTAGTACTTAATTAAACATGTGAATTTTTAACAGGGCCTGTTATTCAGAGCCTTACAGGATTTGGCTCCTCATTCTTTCTACATTTCTGACCTTGTTCAACTAATTCCCTCACTTACTGGATGTGATTCCTGTCACACTGATGGCTGTAGTCCTCTTTCTGGAACACTCCAGTGTCATATTGGCCTTAAGGCTTTTACTTGCTGTATCCTTGTCCTGAAGTTCTCTTCTGTCAGATTTTCAAATGACTAGATTCTTTTTCATCTTTTAGTTTATACTTCATCTCTCATCTCCTCATCAAAGACTTCCAGACATATTTCTCAATTTTGTCTTGTTTACTCTTATCTTGCCAAGTACCTTGAGGTTGTTCTGTATCCTATTCCCCTATTTTATGTTTTTATGCCATTTATCAGTATCAGAAATTATGTGTTCTACTTTTTTAGGCATTTATTATTTATTTCCTCATATATATCATGAACTTTATGACTCAGAAATTTTTATATAGAGGAGGGCTGGCTCATAGTAGACGCTTCATAAAATATTGTTGGATGAATGTATAAACACTTGATAAATGTTTCTTTTTCTATATTCCAAAGTAAGCTACTATTTCTTTTTCTATAAATAAATATAGTGGTTATGATTTTCATGGTTGTTTGGACAAAATGTGGTAATATATAAAAGTCCATACTACAGTTTTTAACACATAGTAGGCAATTAGGCAGTGGATTTTTTTTTCATTTTTCCATCAATATATCCCACTGAAATAGCACAGTAGATATTGATTAAATGATATAATTCAGACTGGGGTATTGTAATCATGTGAAATGATATCTTACGTATTACATATTTTATGGCATATATCACATTATATACTATCCTTTATATATGACATAAGATATATGATATGGGATATGTGACATATTTTTATTAGATAGTAATGATGAAATTATTATAGTTAAATATTCTCCTTTGAAGCACAAATATTCCAAAAGTAATCTGCCTTCTTAGGTTTTCAAACTATGTTAATTACAATTAGGAAAAAAAATAAAATTGTCTGTATTTCTAAATTAATGTGAGATATTCTATCTTCTAAGGAAAGCTTTAATTCTTATAGTTTCATGATTAACTATTATTTCCTACCTTCATGTTTACTGTTTCCAGGAAGAACCCTATGTCTTGTTTAAGAAGTCTGACAAACCTCTCTATGGGAATGATCGATTTGAGGGCTATTGTATTGACCTCCTCAGAGAGTTATCTACAATCCTTGGCTTTACGTATGAAATTAGACTTGTGGAGGATGGGAAATATGGAGCCCAAGATGATGCCAATGGACAGTGGAATGGAATGGTCCGTGAACTGATTGATCACGTAAGCCTTTTTTCTCATTTTTATCATTACCTTTTGTAGATTGCTAAAATATTTACTTTTTAAAAGTTTTTTGATGGTCAAGGGTTAATAATGGCAAAGAGCAGTAATATATTTCAAGTATGTATTTCCTTAAATAATTATCTTCAAAGTATGTCTTATTTTTGACCTTAAATGTAAACAATCTAAGAGGGATGTATGGTTCTATTAGAGAGAGTCATCTGTTTTAAATTCACTAGTATTTAGTGATTTAATATCTTGAAATATTTAGTCCTAATTTGAAAATTATAATGTGGTTTCCCAACAATTTATTTCTTTTTCACTTTTATAATACTGACTTCATAATCAATAGAAGGAATGATGATGCGAACTCTAAATTTTATGATAAAAATTTTCTGGATTAGCGTAGGTTACTTCTTATCTTTAGAGATGAGAGAAATCTATATGCAAAAAGAATAGAATAAAGATACTGTGTAAAATAAAGTATTTTAAGTGTATTAATCTGGCGATAGACATTTTATTTATTTATTTAGTTAGTTAGTTGAATAAAGCCAGACATTCCTTCTTTGGTCAAGAAAGCATTATTTCATAATTTCTTAGTTGGCAGTGTCGATTAATTCATCTCTTTGAAATAAACTCTTATTTTTTAAAAATAATAATAATATTACATTTGGCTTTGTTTTTTATAACATTAGTTTATTTTGACATTTTCCATAATATTAAGGCATGTAATTATTGCCAGATATCTACAAAGTAACAAAATATATTTTGCTTTTAAAAATCCATGAAAACTGTACCCTAAATTAAAGTCCTTACTAATGGAAGTAGCAAAAATAGGCAGTTTTCACAAAATTTTGAAGATATTTCATTGCTATTAATTATAAAGTTTATTATCAAGAGTAAAGGAATAAGGGAGATCTGTCTCTATCCCTATCTATCTATCTATCTATCTATCTATCTATCTATCAATCATCTATCTATCAGGGGATGTTAGGGTTTGGTTAGAAGCAGAATAACAAAACAAATAAACAATTATCATTAAACTTATTTTTCTTTAATCTTCAACATATTATTTTAATTATTTGAAATTTACTCAATAAGGCCCTGAGGTTCTAGGCTTAATCAGTTATTTCTAAAAAATTCTGCATAAATGGTCCATTTATATTTTACTTTGTAAAATCTATTAAAGATGATGAAAATGTATATGATTTGGAATCAGATATGAAACCTTAAACTTTATGTTCACTTATATTACTATAGCAGCAACCATCAGAAATCTAATTCAAGCTGGTTTAAGCAAAAATGTTAACTTGTTTGTTTGCATCTTTGTAAAGTCCAGAGGTAGTGTGGCTGGATTTAGAATATCAAGATTTAGTTTCCCTGATATTTTGCCTCAATGTAGTCTTTGTTTCTCTGTATTTGTTTTACTCTTAGACACGTGCCTCTCAACAGATGGCAAGAACAATTGCCACCAACAGTTCTAGATCAACCATCCAGGTAGAAGTAAAACACCTGGACCCTATAATTTAATCAAGGGACCCCAAATTTGGTTTCATTGGCCAGACCAAGGTCATAAACTAGATTCTGAACCAATTATCCCATTCAGAGGAATTGCTATTCTTGGGGTGCCTAGGTAGCTCAGTTGTTTATGCATCGACTCTTGGTTTTGGCACAGGTCATGATCTCATGGTTTGTGAGTTCGAGCCACACATCAGGCTCCATGCTGACATTGTGGTGCCTGCTTGGGATTCTCTCTCTCCCTCTCTCTCTGTCCTTCCCCTGCTCTCTCTCTCTCTCTCTCTCTCTCTCTCTCTCTCAAAAATAAATAAACTTAAAAATATTTTTTTTAAAAAAGGAAAGAAGTGCTATTCTCATTGGATAGCTTGGAGGCAATATATTCACACAAGAAATTAGGAGGTGGGGTGAATCCCTTTTAAAACCACATAGATTTAGATTTGAGGAACTGTGAATTTTTAAAGGAAAATCAGGGTGTTTATCCAGGAAGAAAGTAGAATGGATCCTGCACATACCAATACAAATGTATATCCAGCATCAAACCTTCGCATACGTAGCCTATTTTTTTTCAAAGAAATTAAAAGTAGAAAATGAAGGTTAGGAAATAATGATTTAGATCTATGGCATAAAAGAGGATGGCACTCAAAATGAAGGAATAGTAAGGGGGATTCTATCAGTTGATATTTGTTTCTCAAGAAAATTATTTGTACTATTGGATTGAGACCACTGACGAGGGCTTCAAGTTACTGAATCATTTTATTCTTCTTAGTGCCATATCTTTCACTTCACCTTTTATTTTTCCTTTAGTAGAGTACTATTCTGTCCTAGTATCTACTTTCTTGGTGCCTTCCTCATGTTTCATATTGCCAACCAAGCCTTGGTTATTAATATTTAGCATGAGTCATATTAAACTAGAATGATGATTATAGTCAATATATTTTTCTTTGTACAACCTCACCCTGGTTTGCATATTTATGAATATGCTAATTTCAACACAAAGTAGTAACTCTTCCTGATAATCAGATAAATATCCTAAACTGCTTGCTCTCCTTGCTTTCTTTGGATAAGCTTATCTTTTCTCATAGCTTGATTACCATGCTCAAACTGAAATTTCACCATTCTGCATCTTTAGGCGTGAGCCTTAGATGCATATATCAACCTACCTCTGTTATATTTTTTGCTTAAATATTTCATAAGCATCTCAAAGATAGAATATTCCAGACTGAATTTATTGTTTATATTTCTTAAACCTTTTCTTTCTGAAGAATTTCTTATATCAGTACATGGAGCAATGATTCAATAGGTTCCCTAAGCCAAAATTTAGTAGTCATTTTTGGATTATTTCTCACTCCATCATGTTTTATTGAGTGTGGTCCTTAAATAATTTTTTTAATGATTATTTTTGAGAGAGACAGAGACAGAGCGTGAATGGGGGAGGGACAGAGAGAGAGGGAGACACAGAATCTGAAGCAGGCTCCAGGCTCTGACCTTGTCAGCACAGAGAAGGACACGGGGCTCAAACTCACAAACCATGAGGTCATGACCTGAGCGAAAGTCAGATACTTAACTGACTGAGCCACCTAGGGCCCCTGTCCTTAAATAATTTTGAAACCTGCTCACTTATCTCCATCTCCACTGTTACCTGGAATAATATCCCAATATGAGGATCTTTCCTTTCTAATACATTATCTGTATATATATCCATTATCTATCTATCTATCATCTGTCATCTATCTATCTATCTATCTATCTATCTATCTATCATCTATATCATTCAGCTAGGATGTTGTTTCAGAAGAAGAAATCTGATCACGCTTTTCTCGTGCATAAAATCTATCAGTAGTTTCCATTGTCCTAACAATACAGCACCGACTATATAATATATTTATAATACTTCCACATTTGGTTGTTGTCTATCTGTTATGGAAATCTTCTTTTTACCCTCCAGATGTACTCTCAGATCCTCTCCACCATGCTTTCTGTATTGGGAGGTTGTCTTACATGGAGTAAATCAACAGGGCTCCCAGTAAGAGATCCAAGGGAAGGAGGAGAGTGAGGTCAGAATATTTATTTCCCTCCTTGCTCCCTGAGATGTTGGCTTGAGCTGGCTGTGTGCCTACAAGGAATGCCAGTTTCTTATTATGAGGCCTGATCTATACAAATCTATCTCCTGTTCTCAGTTCCAATTTACACCCTACATAGGTTTGTTTCTCCAGATCTCAGGATGGTTACAGCTTACGTGCTATTAGCCTTGGGTTCCTGCACCATCCCTTAAAACTTCCCAACACCGGGGGTCCTTGAAATATGTTCCATACACCTGCAGATCAATTTCACTTGCAAACTTGTTAGAAATGCAAATTTTCAGGCCCTAACCTAGAACTACTAGATCTATAACTCTGGGGTGGAGCCCAGCAATCTTTCTTTCAGCAAGCCCTAATGGTGATTCTGATGTTCGCTGAAATTTGAGAATCAATATTCTACCCTCCACCCGGACTTGTGTAATTAATTTTTCTATTTGTAAACAAATCCTATTCAGTTATTATTTGAGTGTGCCATCTGTTTTCTGTTGAGAAGCTAACTGGTACACCTCTCTATATTTCATCTATTTTGTCCTCTCCAACCAAACCCAGGTGGACTTTTTTCAGCCTTGTTCTCTTTTAAAGCTTTTAGGCTAGTTCTCTGACTGTACCACTCTCTTCAACCTCCACCCAAATCAGCTCATCTGAATTACTTCTACTTAACTTCAGATATACTTGTCCAGTGATGCTTCCCCACCCCACCCCAGGAAGCCCACCTGCTATGAGCTTCCACACTACCCTTCTTGCATAACATCTGTCACACTTTAATTACCAGCTTAATATTTGTCATATTTATTTGTATGTATGTTGTATGGTAGTTATGAAATCAATCAAGACTATTTCAGGTACAAGTGTCAGAAACATGGCTAAAAATAGCTTACACAGATATACTTTAAAAAATATCTCATATTACTAAAAGAGTCCTATGGTGGTTCTCATTTCAAGTATAATTGGATTCAGGATCTTAAAGTATGTCATTAATGTCTGACACATCCTTTGCTGCCTTTTTGTCTCTTGGCTTTACTCTCCTCTGTAGTTTTTATTCTTAAGTACTTTCTTTCCATATGGTGACAAAGGCGACCCAAGGTGGCTCTAGACCAATGGTTATCAACTGGAAGGATAACCCAAGAGTCTTTTCCCAAGAGACTTTTGGCCATGTTGAGAGACATTATTTATTGTCTTGACTTAAGGAGGTGGGGGAGATGTTGCTACCAGCATCTGAGGATAGAGGCCAGTGGTGCTAACCTCTAAACAATGTGCAAGATAGCCCCTCCCCTCCAAAAAAAAAAAAGAATTATTTGCTCCAAATATCAGTCTTACTGAAGTTAAGAAACTTTGTTCTAGGCTTACCTGGTTCTTAGGGATCTCCTTTTGAAAGAGATAGAGGTCTTCTTTTGCCAAAGTTTCGGCAAAATCCATGGTGGGGGATTGGGGTAGATGGAGGGGTATCGGCTGGATTAAGTTGGACCATGTGCTCATCTGTGAACTAATCCAAAAGGCTACGATTGGGAAGGCAGTAGTTGGAATAGCCAGACCTGGGTTATGTGTCCATACCATACCCTTATCTATTGGATAGAATCTGAATTATGCCACTTATTTGTATATGAACTTGGATGCAGAGGCAACTAATATTTATTTTATACCAACTATGTGCCAGTCCATTTTTGAGCATTTTGTTGTTGTTGTTGTTGTTGCTGTTGTTTGTTTGTTTTAGGTTTGACTAGGTTAAGTAGAATGGAGATAGCTATCAAGAGGTTATATTTATGCAAGTATTGTGAGGAAGAAATACAATTAAAAATAAAATCTCTTTCCAACCCCAAAATCTTTCCATAAAGGTAGATGAAAAATAATTTTATTAATGAATAGGCATTAAATCAGAATGAGATGCACATCACAGTCAATTCACTAAGAGATTACAAAGGCAGAAAGCAATCTCACCCTTTTTTATAGTCAAGAAGGCACAACCCATTGTATACATGTTCTCAAGATAAATAATAACTGGTCCTCAAATAAGAAGTCTTGAATGCACCATTTATCACACATAGTTCCTCCTAGATTTATTTGGAAACTGGGGTGACCATCTGTGTTAGCTAATTGGTTTTATTCAATAGAAAAATACACTTTCCAGGTCTTTATGAGAAAGGTGGTTTTTAGGTTCCCACCCACCTAAGTTAGGCTCCTACTTTCCCATGGAAATTTGGAAATAGGGTGTTATCTTCCCTGGTGATTACATTTCAAAGAGATACTTCCCAGATCCTTGGGAAAGGCATTGCTGAGTCATAAAGATGACAAGAGGTTTAATTGGCCTTTTAATATATATTTAAGATAAATATAAATATATATTTGTATATATATAAAATCTTATGGCTAATAATGTGTGTGTGTGTGTGTGTGTGTGTGTATAAAAGAGAGAAAGAAGTTACAAGTTTTCTAAAGTAAATGTTCTAGGAAAAGGGGAAGGGATTGATTCCTTTATTTTCAACAAGGAGAACTGACCTCCTGTGTTTAATTTGTATTTGCCCTTACAGTTGCAGGTCTTTGTTATTCTAGTAAAGCTGGTTTTAGCACCTTCTCCCTCTGTCCTTTTGAGGGTTTGGTATGATCTCTCAAATCTATTATGATCTAACCAGGGATGAATCTTGGTGATGCAATATGAAGATACAACCCCAGAAAGCTATTAAGAGAAAGTGGCTCCCTGAGGCAGTTAGTCCTTGAAAAGTGACAAGCCTTCCTGCTGAAAGCACCTTCCTCTTCCATCATCTCTACAGCAGGGCTGTACAACATGGGGTACTAGTAAGTCCTTGGTAAGACAGATGTGGAATAAAATCCTAATTCTTCTGCTGTGTAGTTTGATGTTTTATGCACGTTGCCTTAAACTCTTTGAGTCTTAGTTTTTGCAAAAGTAATAGAAATAATATCATATTAATCATTAGGAATATATACATAAATTCTCTGATGCAGTACCTGACTTATAGTAGATAAGCAGTAGAAGTACAACTAATAAGTACAAAATTTGCATTATTCTTTCTACTATATTGTTAATGAGTATTCTTATTGAGGACTAAGAAGTAAAAATTGGAGACACTATTAAGTGTAAAAAATGTAGGAATTATAGTTGCTACTGATATTAATTTTGAATCAGAGTCAGTAATATTGGCATTAAGTTTTAATAGTAAAATTTATTAATTTGAACATTGGTATTCAAATATCTTATTACTTTTCTACCTAACTGATCTATGTCTTGGTGGTTTTATATTAGAATTAAACATGGGGAAGAATTAATAGAGAGTCAAATTCAGTGTGAGATTAGCAATAGGCAAGATAAGTGGGGGAGGATGATGTTTCGGCAAAGTAGGGACATCCGATTAAAAAATTACTATTTAATATTTTTTTAAAGATAAAGTAATCATTATAAGAAAAGTCAAAACATGTTTGGACCTCCCTGTATTTATTTTATGGTTTGGTAGTGTGTCAAGTTTGAATTCTATTAAAACTGAAAGTGAAGGGTTATATTTTCCTTGCTTAAATCCTTTGAAACTCAACCTGCCACTTCTTAAATACACTTTTAAAGGTTTTTTTCTTAATGTTTATTTATTTTTGAGAGAGAGAGTGCACACGAGAGAGGGAATATTTATCGAAATAATGACACAAATGTTCAACAGTGTTCCACAACAAAAGTCAAACTCAAGCACCCTGCTTGAGAGAGAGAGAGAGAGAGAGAGAGAGAGAGAGAGCGAGCAGGGAAGGAGTGGAGAGAGAGGGACAGAGGATCTGAGCGGGCTCTGTGCTGACAGCCCAGAGTCTGATGCAGGGCTTTAACTCAGGAACCATGAGATCATGACCTGAGCCTAAGTCAGATGCTTAACTGATTGAGCTACCCAGGTGCCCCTCTTAAATACATGTTTAAACTAAAAATTGCTCAGAAACAAATTATTTGGTAAATTAAAAAAAATGTTAATGGTATATGTCCTACCACAGAGGAAGTAGAGCAGCAATCTAGGCAGTTTTCCCTTTATGTAGGTAACCTGCTTAAAAAAATTAATGTTTATTTATTTTTGAGAGAGAGAGAGAGAGAGCGCGTGTGAGTGCAAGTGGGGGAGAGGCAAAGAGAGAGGGAGACACAGAATCTGAAACAGGCTCCAGGCTCTGAACTGTCAGCACAGAGTTCGACGTGGGGCTCGAACTCATGAACCCGTGAGATCATGACCTGAGCCTAAGTTGGTCATATAACCTACTGATCCACCCAGGCACCCCAGATGACCTGCTTTTTTTTTTTTGTAACATCTTAATTCTAAGAGGTCTTTCCCTCAGGCTGTCTAGTGAGTTATGATTAGTGTCATGGGCCATTCTATTTGAAGTTTGTTGGGCAGCTATAAAAGTTGATTTAAAAAAAAATTTTTTTTACTGTTTATTTATTTTTGAGACAGAGAGAGGCAGAGCATGAACGGGGGAGGGTCAGAGAGAGAGGGAGACACAGAATCTGAAACAGGCTCCAGGCTCTGAGCCATCAGCCCAGAGCCTGACGCGGGGCTCGAACTCACGGACCGTGAGATCATGACCTGAGCCGAAGTCAGACACTTAACTGACTGAGCCACCCAGGCGCCCCCAAAAGTTGATATTTTTTTGTGAGTCATCACACTAAAATCTAAATCAGGACACTATTTCGTATTATCAATTCACTGCATCTGAAGTATACTAGGTAGTATTTATTGGCTTCAAATATGCTGAAAATAGTTGGGAGATACAACACAATTGCAGAAAGTGGTCAGCATTAAAGAATATTTATTGAAAAAATGACACAAATGTTCAACAGTGTTCCACAACAAATGTTAAACTCAAGCACCATGCTCTTTAGAGAAATTGCTACATATTTTCCAAATTCTTTTATTTTTATGTTGCCTTCCCAAGGCCCCAGTGAAAGTTTCTGTTCAAGGGCCAAGTAAAGAAATACACAGTGACATCTTTTTCTCTTGAAAGTAAAGCATTGTAACTTTTTGTATAGTATTTTATGAAGCATTTTATCAAGTTTTTCATTCTTAAAACCAAATTTAGCTATTCAGCTATTACTGGTGGGAGTCTCTGTTCTGTGAACGGAGATCTCAGTTCTAGGTTTTCCTACAGAACATTTACCTGAGGATCTGCACTCAAATAAAGACAGCCAGGAGGAAAGTAGCAAGCACAAAGCAGTTTATTAAGGACAGTACACCCTCATGATAGTAGAGGGGGCAGGCCTGGAGAGGCCAGCTGCACTGGGGTTAAGAGTGTCTTTTCTTTATAATGTTTGCTTAGCTTATGGGTCATAGCTGGTGAGGAGTCTCTGGGGTTATTTCCAGTCATTTAAGTGACTCCTCCTAATGGTCAGGAGGGGTAGTTTTTGGCCCTACAGGGTTCTTACTGGAACTGTCATGGCCATCTTTCCCCACTGCTGTGGGGTGGGGTGTCAAAACCCCAGTGTAAATATATTATAATGAAGCTATAGTTTACCCTGGGGCCGAGGTTGAAGAGGAGAGCACATGTTGTGCACCTGTGGCTCCTGGTCTGTCAGCCCCACGGTGTTGGAAGCCACAATGCCAGGATGTTGAAAGCTATAAGTCAGGATATTGTGCCCTTAGGTTTCTAATGGTAACGTATTTATCACCACCCTTGTCTCCAGCTCATGTTTACCTAACTGCCTACTCTATAAGCGCCTGACTTAGTAGTGGGGAGTACACAGAATCTTGCTAATGCAACCATGTTATTAAGCTAGGCATAAATTTTACTTGTAGCTTTGGGTGGTGTATTCTTTATGGCTAATAACTCATTTACGGGCTCATGAGACTACTGTTGTGAGTATGTTATTCATAAAGCCAACTAGAGTTATTCATAAGCATGAGGGAAAACACCTAAGCTGCAATAAGCCAGCAGCACATGTTATTATGGGACTACTTAAAGGAGACAAGGGCAGTTAAATTACATTCAAATCTCTGGTGATGTTTGCCTTGGCAGTGGAAAACTTCAGGAGAATTTATACTTGTAAACATACATAAATTAATACAGTAGTATGCAAAGTCTGTGTATGTCCAGGTCAAAAATAGACCACAGATCACAGACACTCCTTGTTACTTGAAATTCTTTGCCTTTTCATCCTTCCCACAGAATACACCCCAGCATGAGGCAAATTTCAGCACACTCTTAAACCAGTGGTCTTCTGGGCCTTTCCTGACTTAGTGTCTTAATGCTGATAAAATGTTTGAGGGAATATTACATCTGCAAATCCACAATTACTTCTTACCTGGGCAAATTTGGGAATTTGGGTTATAATTTTTATAATTATAGCTGAAAAATCAGAGGTTTTAAAGTCATATTTTCATTCCCTTTACCTCATTAGAATTGTGTAGATTAGAGTATTAGACTATTAGAGGTGTGTGTGAAAAAAAAAAAAGCAGGGGGAACGCTATGTGGCTCAGTCGGCTGAGAGGCTGACTCTCGGTTTTGGCTCAGGTCATGATCCCAGGGTTGTGGGATTGAGCCCTACATGGGGCTCCACATTGACTGTGGAGTCTGTTTAAGATTCTCCTCTCCCCCTCTGCCTCCTCACCCCCCTCCTCAACTCTCTCTCTCTCAAAAAAAGTGTGTATGCTTTTTTCTAAGTAACATTTAAAACCTAGATCTTTTAGAGGTGCCAACTACTTTTAGAAAGTTACGACTTCTCTGTGCATAAAGAGACTTGTGTCTTAATATCATTAACCATTTATTGTTGGTAAGAGAGTGTATTGGTCAATAAAAGCTTTTCCTTTTCTTTTTGATGAAGATCCTTTGTATAACTTCAGATGCTGTAGAAATTTTAAAGATAAACACAAGCTTGATCATTTGATAGATATCTTAAAAAACAGTGAGAAATTTTGTTTCAGTGTATCAAACAACTATGGCAAAGAGGGAAGTCTATTGGGATCTAATTCACTCTTATTTTATATTACTTTTAAGAAGACCCACGATGCTATGGATTTCTAGCTGCATGAATGCTTCCCAGCATGCTGTCTTAGCATTGCAATTGGTATTTAACATTATCAAACCTTTTATGATTCATAAATGAGCCTAACAGGACCTTACTATACTCTGCTTTTGCCTCCTGATTGCTCTTTTATTATATTCTAGGAAGGAAATCAAGTATTTGTTTTTCAGGGAACTTAAAGAGGCTACAGGTATTATCACAAAAAATTGAAAGGCTAAGTCAAAAAATGGTTTTAAATACATGGGGATTGACTTACACTGAAGCTTTGAGTTTTGATAGTGTGTTGTCTCAATTTTGTACTCTAGTGGAAGCATTCTAGTATTTTCAGGCAAAAAAATTGAAGAGTAGTAATACTACTGTCACTTTTTTAATTTTAGGAAACATAACTAAAAAATAGATGTGCAAATTTATTTATAATTTCCCATGACCCAAAAGTGATGACTGTTAGCAGGTTTGTTTCCTTTGCTTTAAGTTTTTCTCTTTTAATATGTGACATTGCATATGATGGCGAAGTCCCTTACTTACCATAAAAATTCTCAATTTAGTAATTTTCCAAGTCAAGCACAAAAGATAGAATATCATTTCCCTCATTCCTCTCCAAATGTAACCACTATCTTAAGTTTGGTATTGTTCTCGTCCATTGTATGTAAATCACTCAATAGTACTCTATGATAGGAATGTGCCATTTTTATTTAACTAGTCCTCTACTGAGAGACATTGAAGTTATTTCCAGTGTTATGTTAACAAAAACCAATGCTGTTATGAAGCTCCAGTCTTATCTTATCTCCTAGAGCACCTATGTAAGACCTTCTCAAAAGGGTCTGCTGAGAAAGGAATTGTTCAGTGTTCATATATGTTTCCAATTTCGTAAGATATTGAAAATACTGTTCTCCAGATTATTTTATTAATATACATTTCCACCCATAGTATAGTTTCTGTTTGTCTGCAAAATTACTAACTTGAGGTTCTCACTATTTGAATTCGGTTAATCTTCATGCAAATGAAATCTCATTGCTTTAATTTGCAATTCCCTGATTGTTAGCCTCTTTGTCCTCCCCGAACATTTATAGATGAGTTTCTCCTCTGAATTTCCCATTTGCTTCCTTTGACTTATGATTGATACATAGTAATTTGTTATATTTTCTGAATAATAATAATTTAAATATTTATCCCAGTTAGGACTTTATTTTTTAATTTGTTTAAAGTGTGTGTGCCTGTGTTTTCGTATTGAAGTTTTGAAGTTTGAGTTTCTCAAATTTATTAATTTTTCCTATGGCTTGTGATGTTTTTGTGCATGTTGGAAAAATTCTTCCTTAACTGAAGCTCATGAAAATATTTTCCTATTATTTAAAAGGCTAAGATTTTTGTCTTTCAAATATAGCTCTTTTGCCCACCTACAATTTGTTTATTATGCCCACATACATGTGTTGGACTTCAACTTAAATAAAAGTCTCAATTCCTTCTGTTCCTTTCATGAAGACCCCAAATACTCTAAGCTACAACATATTTGGTAATAATTTTCCTTTCTTTGTTAAACAAACAAACAAACAAACTTCGGAAAGCAAGTAGTTTTTACCTTTCTATTTTATTTATTTATTTTGAGACACAGACAGCATGAGTGGGGAAGGGGCAGAAAGAGGGACAGAGAGAATCCTAAGCAGTCTCTGCCTGTCAGCACAGAGGTTGATGTGGGGCTTGAACTCGTGAAACCCACAGATCATGACATGAGATCTGGCTAAAAGTCAAATACTTAATGCTTAGCTGACTAAGCCACACAGGTGTCCCACAAGTAGTTTTTACTTTTAATGAGAAATCCTGTGACTATTATCTCAGACATTAAAGGCAAGGAATTAGGGAAAGTGTGTGACATGTTAAAAATGGCTAATGCATTCTTTATAACTGAATTTTTTTCCTCAAGATTTAAAAAGCAACATGTCACAGTCAAAATGTACTGTCTAATAATTCAGAGGCAAAGATGAGAAAGTTAATCTAGAAGTAGGATATCACAACCAGTATAATTCTGATTTGTACTGTATAAGATTCATTGGAAATTATCCTACAATTGATACTCAACAACCATTTATTGAATGCCTGTTCTGGGAAAGACACTGTTAATTATAGCATTAGCAATATCTCTTAAAAATAATGATTATATTTTATTTTTTAAAAAAGCAAATCAGACATATTAAGTGTTAATTTTTTTAATTACTAGTGTAATAAAGAATTTCTCCTCCTATGTAATTGCACATTAACATTGAGGTTATGTTTAGAAATACTTATTTTTTTTTAACTTTTTTTTCCTAGGATGTATTCTCAAGATTTTTAAAAGAATTTCTTCCCTAATCACAATCTCTTGCCAGTTCACTGTTTAGTTGTAATTTATAGCAAAAAAAAAAAGCTAAGAATTGTTTTATTTTGCAATTATATAATAAATTACTGAATAAATCTCTCATGGATACTACTAAGTTCTTCAAATATGATTCCTGAACTTAAGATACTTTAAGATATCAGTAAAATAAGTGTTTCGGACATAAATATTATCAGAAAAAGTAGTACAAACACATAATTTGAATCTTAAGTGGAAGTAAAATGCTAAGTTGTTATTATAGAGATTCCTATAGATATACACAAATTCCTGTATGGTTCCATACCTTCTATATGTAATTTTGCCCCTTATAAAACAGTATATAGCAAATCAGTCTCTCCCTGCCAGGCATTGAAACTTTTCCTTTACTTTTTCCCCAAGCTTAGGCAAGCCTTTAATAAATAAATAAATAAATAAATAAATAAATAAATAAATAAATAAATAAAGCTTCCAAAAGCTTCATAAATGAACAGAGGTAACAGATTGGGATGAGAAGGCTTGAGTTGGGAATTTGATATCTCAAACAAAGTGTTACATAAAAATGAATGTAGAAACATAAATTAAGGGAAAGAGTATTCTGGGAGAAAATTACCCACACAAGCAGCTCTAGAATCTAGAATTACATGAGTTCAATAATAAAAAGTTTGCATTTGATTCAGAGAATGAATTTACAGTGGCACTGTTGAAGCAGTGGGCTGGAAAGTTTGTTTATCTGTGGTATATGGAACATCTGTGTGTTATTAAATAATAAACACTGATTTGCATCTATTATTACTAGAAAAGCAGAATAAATGTAACTGAAAATAGATATAAACAAATGTGTTTTTTAAATGACATTTGCTTTAGAACATAAAACAAATCTAAACAGACACAAAACAAAGTCCTGAACAAAAACTGAAAAATTTTAAAAAGGAAAACCACAGCATGGATTTTCTTAATAGAAGAAATACCATTTCTTTGTTAACTATAATTGAATTTTCCTATCCTGAAAGTATGTGGAGTTGCTTTTCAAAGTAAATTTGAATAATGTATATATATAATTTCTAAAATAAGATATTCTTCATGATATCCCCTACTGGAAATATAATGCAATATTATTAATTCAGTATTTTTGTGCAGAGCACAATATTAGGCACTGAAAATTTAAACATAAACATGAATCCTAGAGTGAGAGAGGCACTTAAGTAATTTTTATGTGCTTCAGGCAATGCAATAATAGAGATATTCCCAAGACATTTTGGGAAACCTGAGGGGTATATATATCCAATCCTGTCTAGAAGGAAAAGGATCAAGAAAGTCATTAAGCTTTAATTCTAATATGACAGGATGTTTTTCCAATATACTATTTTTAGTGTTGCTGTTAATTTAATTTCAGCATGTGGTTTTACCTGAAGGATATTATATATAATATATGTATGTATATATATATATAATATATGTATGTATATATTATATATATATATATTATATAACTTGGTCAATATATTTAAATGTATTCAAAAACACATCAATTTAAGATAAACTCTGGCTGATTCAGAAAATTTTTCAAGAGAGGATTAACATAAAGTAAAAAAAAGGTTTCTAAATGTCTTTTTCTAATAGATTTATTTTTAGTAATTAATAACAGTTTATTGAGAATGCATTTGTCTGATAGTATACCATTACGCTAACATTAACCACTATTGTTCTATGCCAAAATCATGCATATTCATTTCTAAATACATGTTAAGGTTTCCTGGTTCCCCTACCAGGACATTCAGTTTGATAAAGATACAGTCACTGAACAAGAAGTTTTTGTTTGTTTATTTTTGCTTTTTTTTAACTATTTAATTATGATGATATTTCTGATCAAGTTTCTTAAAAAATATTATCCAACTTGGATTATTGGAAAATGATTTTAAAGATGTATTTTAAAAAGGAAATTTTCCATGGGATTTATTCAAGTACAAATTTATTTACTTGCTTATGTGATAATATTTAGTTTGGTATTAGACAATATAAAAATAATTTCTGTCCTTAGTAGTTTCTTCTCCATGGAAGTGATTAATTTTGTTACCTGATAATACACTAGACTCTCTTTGTTCAATTTTTTAGCAATATTTTTTTTTAGCAATATTTAGATTAAAAAATATTCTCTCTAGTGTGACTTTCTGTTTTTCAATGGCTTCTCTCCGAGTTAGATTATTCACTCTAGGGGAAATTACATCTCTCTGACTTAACACCATGGCTAACACATAATAGATCATGATTATTAGTTAAATACATTAACTCTATTTTTTATCTATGGCAGTTTAGCCAACTCCACTTATGAAACTACTTATAAATAGGGATATACCTCAAATGAATATCCCCAATCCTCATACTCTAGCTATTAACATACATGCCTTGTCTCCCCTGTTCAGGTGTCAGTGTCTTGACTGAGGCAGATGATTTCATGTTCTTCTTGGCATCTCTCACAATACCTACCACAGGGTTTCACACATGGTGGAGATGGTCAATAGAAGTCTGTAAAATAAATAGACATAAATTATCCACCCAGCCTCTTCTACTCTCCACACTAGGGAAATGCAGTAAACTTTACATATCTGTGAGTACTCAAAAGGAAAGCTATGATATCATCACAGATTCCTTCTGAAAAAAGGTAAAATCATGGAAGATTGTAGAACTTAGAGTTTTAAAGTAGAGAAATGAATCATCTCTGTGGAGTAAGAGATAAAGGCATTCTGAAACACTATTCCTAATGTAGACACATAGGAAAGTCATTTTCAAAGGTTTCTTAAACAGATACTGTCAGATATATCAGACAATAAGCAATGAGATGGTGAGAGAGCCCTGGAAAACACTCAGGGTAAGACACTTAAACGAAGTGAGTGTCCTTAAATCCCCCAAAATAATAGTATAAAAAGGTCAGAATTGTCACAATTATAGTTGTATAAGTCAAATGGGACTTGATTGCATCTGACACTATTGAAAGATAGCTTGTCTTCAGGGCAAGAGCAGAAGAGAAATGTGTGTTTTGTAGTCAAAGGATCATCAGTATAAAAGTAACAATTCTAGCCTCAGCACCTTAGGGAAAAAGTCATCCCGGTCATCTGAAAGTTTATCTTTTAAGCACCTTAATACAATCTCTTTGGATGGAAACATTTTTAGATTGTATTATAAATATTTCTCTCTTTGAAACTGCAGTGCACCTTTCTATACTCCAGTCGAAAAATTCATGTTTGTCTTGATGCTTCCATGATAATTTTATACTTTACTTTGCAGTCATCCAGGAATATGAAATTCATGTCTACCAAATTTCTTACCCATGATTTATGATTGAAATGCTCCAAACATTTGCTCAGTAACCATATGCGTTTATTCTCTTACTTCTTTGATAGATTCAAATAGGCACTTGATTCACCCTGTCACTACTTCCTATCACCTTTAAAGAGCCAAGTGCGTAATTCACATTGTATCTCAACTTATTTTCTTAGGTTATTTCCTATTATCTTTTATTTATTCCAAAATTTCTCATGCATATTTTACCTGCTTTCCTACACAAACCATTACATAGACTAGGTAATTTTTATGTTTATTTTCAACCAGCATATAAACAATTGAAGGTCAATATTTTAAAAAAATATGTTGATAATAAGCTGATTGATGAGCTGTGCTTCATGGACTGAGGATAAGATTGAGTTAAACATGTTTAAAACTGGCATCAGCTTCTTGGCAGAGGTACCCACACATGGTGATGATTCCAAAGCAGAGATCTGTTGATTCTGCATCTGTATTATAGTTATGCAAGTCCCCAGCATTTATTACACCGTTATTCAGGAATTATTGAGCTAACTAAACACATAGAACTGGTTTTAAATCAGAATATTAATTTTCACATGAGTGTAATAAAAGGGACCTGTGCTTCCCAGCATTCTTACTCCTATTCCATAGATGCAATTAGAAGCCAACTTACAAATCAGTGGACAAAGAGCCAAAGGACAAATTTCAGGTAATCTCAGTATAGAGAGTATATATCAGTATAGAGCATCAAGCATATACTCAAACATGAAGTATACTTGTCCTATACTCTGGTGATATTTCTTTCTAAGTACTAATGCAGAGTGTTGAGAATCAGAGCATCCGTTCTTAGGGATAAAAATCCAAATGTACTATTTTCTGTCTCATTTTGCTTGGCAGACCATCACACACCTGCTTGGAGAAAACATCTATCTCAAGGATGTTACAATACAATCAAGTGGGCTGTCCTTTTTTTCTTTTCTTTTTTTTTTTTTTAAGAAACAATTGCTTTTTTGATTAGGTTGATAATAGTAACACATTCAGTTTTCATTTTTATCACCTAAATTTGCTTCCTTCTTTTTTTCCCCTTTTTACTCTTTTCTTGACCTCTTTGGATTGAATGAAGTTTCTTTGGACTTACTCCTTTTTTTTTCCTCTACCGGTATGAAGCTATAAACTTTTTTTTTTACTTATTAACTTAGTCCTATTTTTATAACCATTCTTAACAAGATACCAATTAATCAGTGCTTTGTCTTTCTCCAAAACAGTGCAAGAACCTTAGAAACTAAGCTGATCAATGCCTTGCTGACATCTACTATTATTTTAGTTATAACTATTTTTATTTAATATTAAAAATGCATCATTAATACTATTATTGTATATATTTGATATTTGTTTAGACTGAACACATTTAACACAATGATTTGCTTTGGTCAGTTTTTTCTTTTATTACAGACATTCTTCTGTGGGATCTTGTCTTCAAAATAATACACTTCAGTAGTGCCTTTCTGTTGGTAGTAAATTATTTCTCTTACCAACTTTTTTTTTTTAATTGGAAATGTCTTTGTTTCACCCTCATTCCTGACAGATAGTTTTGCTGCTGTACAATTTTAAGGTAACAGTTGTTTTTTTCTCAGAGCTTTGAGCATATCGGCCCACTCTTTCTGGCTTTCATCGTTGTTCTATGTAATTATTATTCCATCATATTTCCTTGTATTTTTCCTCTGGCTTCTCTTAAAATCTCTCCATCTTTGGTATTTTTGGCATCATTCAGATGAATCTCAGTTCCCATTTATCTATCTTGCTTAATTTACATTGACAGAGCCCATGAGGATTCATGGCATCTCTCAATTCCAGAAAATTCTCAGCCATTATTCGTCATGTGTGTTATCCCCTTTTGGAAATCTGAGTAGATTTATTTGGAACTTCTATGGCTTTTCAACTCTATTTTCCCATTGCTTTCTCTCTCTGCTACAATCCGTACAATGACTTCTGACACATCTGCTTTTTCATTTTGCTCTTTGTGTTTTCACATTTTTCTTTATTCCTGTAATACTTAATTTATGTTTATATTATATGTAGATAACTTTAATATAGGAATGCTTGAGTATCTGATCCTGCAATTTATTATTTCTGCTGATTCTGTTCAGAATGACTTGTCTTACTGGGTACTTTCTGATATTTTATGGTTAGAGAACACATAATCCTTGAAACATTATTTGTTGAAACACTTGAGACTTTTATCAATATGAATTTCTCCAGAGAAATTTTATCTGAGTTTCTGCTAGGTTTTTAGTGACAAATCCAAACCAGAACCTATTAAACTTTGTTTTTGACTTTTTTTTTTTTTTTTTTTTTTGGAGATCACCATATGAAGGAGGACAAGTCATTAAGAATGCCCAGAGTAGGCATTTTTTTTCCTTTTTACTCACATTTAATTAAAGCCAAGACTAAGTCAAGTATGACTCCCCATCATCTATTTCTGTGGGGGGGGGAGCTTTATTCTAGTTGACCCACTGAGTATAGGTGCACTAGGGTGTATTGGCTTTCTATAATAAATTCTCCAATCTGATCATTCATTTTGCATGGGACCCAGGACTTACCTTCTGCTTTGGGCTGTTGGCTCATTAAATCTCAAGCTTTAGATGAGGATTACAGGATTTCAAATGTGCTTGGCAAATGTCAGCTCAAAATCTCTGGATTCATAATTTCTTCATTTGAGTTATTCTGAACTGAAAATATTTTTCTATTTATTTAATCTTTCTAGAAATATGTCTGGAGGGATGTTTCCACAAATACTTAGTTCTTCACATTATATATTAGATTTTGGTATTGTCAATTCCATTTTCAGAGAAATTACATTTTCCTGACCCCAGTCCCTAAATGGGAGGACATGAAAATTAAAAACTTAGTATTTAATTTATTAAACAAAAAACATGGGAATGAAAAAGATCAATGTGGTTAATATCATTGTGTAAAAAGTTATATTAAACAAGAAGCCCAAAATACATTTATTTCATTTATTTATTGAAGGGACTACTTTGTACAATGTTCTATGCAAGTCACTGCCAATGACATAACCACTTAGACTTGGACTCCTCTCTCCCCAATATTTAATACAGTACAGAAAGTAGATATAAATTTAGAATTACCACAACAGATTGATTAAAGCATGAAGTATCATGATGCGTGCATGAAGGATGGAGAGTAAATCTCAACCAAGGAGAGAATATAAGTAGATTGGAGGCATGTGAAAAGCTCAGTGGAAAGGTGACACTGAATGAACCATGAGGGTCTATCTAACATGATCAAAGTTGTGTATCACAAAAATATTCCCAGGCAAACTGCTATTTTATAAACACTAGTCAAGGTCATAAAAAAAGGCACTGCATTGAAATCAATATAAATGATTTCCAATCACTTTCTCCTAAGATATTATACACTGGGTACTTGTCAACAACATCTCTCACTCAACAACTGTGATGAATCAATTGCAGCAATACACGTGTATGTGCACATGCACACAACACACAAATATGTTATTATGTTCAATTTGTCTTGCTTAAAAAGGCAATTTAGTGTTTAAAGATATAAGATAATGTTCTCTCACCTGGGGATCAACATTACAAATAAAAATGTAATTTGAAACACATGTAAAATCTGAATTCAGTTTTTGAGAAGTCAAAATTTAAGAAAAAAAAGTGTTTAGGCAAATCAGTTAATTATGTCAGTAGCAATATTAGGTTGAAATATAAAATTGTCATTTTTGCAGATTAAGATGAAGTTATCCAGAATTTCACATGCTCCATCCTATACATTTTCCCTATTCATGATACCATTAAAAAGTTTGCAGAAGCCTTTCCTCCCTTGATATTTAAATATATAACTTTTTAAGGTTAATATAAGAACATCTCTAGATCCTTTTCTTTAGAAAACAGTTGTGACAAAGATTTTTTTCTGAGATTTCACAAGCTTTATTAAGACTTCAGATCTAATTAGAACCAATAACTAGTCTAAATGATTAAAATGTGGTTTCCTACAAAAACAAAACAAACAAACAAATAAAAAACCTCATCCCTAAAGCACTCTTCAAGGCCTACATTTTCTTCCAGTGCCAGAGCCCTGTCACCATTGTCTAAACCTTGGCATAGTTCAAAGAGAGCTCATCAATGCACAGTGAGAATTAATGTGCACCACTCATTACCCTGCTGAGATCCTTTGTTAAACAGTCCATTTCTATGCTGTTTGTAAGGTTGTGCAGTTGTAATCCCTGGGTAACTGCCAGGAATAGCCATAGTAACAAAACAGCCAGTGTCCTTCTGTTTTCAATTCAGTCTGTCATTGTGTAAAGAATTTTTTGAATTATGAATCTTGCCTGCCAGTCAGTATTTGTAGGTCATTCCAAGACCCTTCGTGAAGGATGTTACTTCTCAGCTCTCATAGATGGATTCATTCCCATACATCTCTTTACATAAATTATTTATGTTATGGTTTGCCATAATAGGTGAGGTTGAATTTTCTAATTAAAACAGAATATGCAATATGTATATAAATAATACCAATATTCTCATATGTTCTCTTATTGCCTGTATATAAATCATGGTGTACTTAAAAAATAAATAAACTTGACTTTCACAATTTTGAAGTAATTGATGCAATATTACAAGTACACACCCACATCCATGTTTATATATACTTATATATGTACACATGTATATATGTATGTATATATACACATATATATGCACATACTGTATATATATATGTGTATGAATGCATACAAACAGTATACATATGTGTATTTGCACACTAAAAACAGTTTTAAAAGTAAAAAGTGGGTATTGTTTGAATGAACTAAGATTCAGTGTGTTGTAAAGGACAATGCCTGTTGTTTAAATGTCAGTATGAACTTGGATACTTTAGTGAAGACTTGATCACCAATTTATTTGCTATTCTCACTAAAATCTATTCCCAATTCATTATTGCTTGATACATTTTATTTTATGTTTAAAGATAATCATTCCACCTGGTATATTTTGATATTCAAAAGGCTTTATAATTATAGCCAGTAGAATAACTTGGGAATTCAGTCAAATTTCCAAATCTGTCTTCTATTCCTTATCAGAAGCATGATCTTGGACAACTCATAAAAGTTTCCCCAGCCTCATTTTTCTTAACTAAAAAGAGCACTGACCAAAGCATGCACTTCATGCTAAAGATTAAATGACATAAAACATATGAAGTTCTTAGAATAGTACCAAGTATATTATAAGTATTCAATAAGAGTTAGCTGTCATTAGCATTTTTTTCCTAATAGAAATAGTAAAATCTGTGAAATGAATGAAAACACAAACTCAAGCATCTTACTGCCTCTTCCATTTACCCTACTTCCCATTGAAATTATCAGCAGAATAAACAAATTAGGAAAAGTCTACATTTACTTTGGAATCTATGGATAGAGCCATCCAAATGATGTATTTTTTTTTCTACTTAGCTTAGTGTATACGAGACCAAAGAGAAGAAAAATTAGAAGATTGATACCGGATCCCACTCTCATAAAACATCCATGTGTTTGAGAATTTAGTGGAAAGCCATGTGATTGCAGCTTGTATCTTCAGTAGTATATTTTAAACATGAATATGAGTTAATCTAAACAAACTATCTCACAACTTAATTTTATTGGATATTGTAAAAATTCTAAGACTATCTAGTCAATTTAATTTTTCTACTACAGGTGCCTGGGTGTCTCAGTTGGTTAAGCTTCTAACTCTTGGTTTTGGCTCAGGTCATGGTCTCCTGGTTTGTGAGATCAAGCCCTGTGTTAAGCCCCACATTGGACTCTGTGCTGAGCATGGAACCTGCTTAGGATTCTCTTCCTCACCCCTACTCTCTGTACCCTCACCTGCTTGTGTGCATGAGCATTCTCTCTCCTAAAATAGATAAGTAAACTTTAAAGATAGATTCTCCCTGAATGTTTACTTCCAGAATGTGCTGAGCTCTGTTGACTTTGCTCTGACCCAAGTTACCACTCTTTCCCTTTCTTACAAGCCATTCATTAGAACTTCTGGATCCCTACTCCCTCCATCATTGATAATCTCCTGTGATTTCTAATTTCTCCCTTGATTATTTTTTATCCTGTTTGGCCTCTCTACTGTTGAAATTGCTCTCTCTGTAGCCCTGTCAATGATAGCAATTCTATCTGTCTCACTTCCACTTACTTTGAGAAACCGGGTCAGATCTGTTGGCTGCCTGGATTAGGCAGCATGGGCTAAGCTCAAATATTTTAGTAATTTATACCTACAGAGATTGTCTCTCACACCCACCGCATATATATCAAAGGCCAGCTGAAGGCTCTGCTCCATGTTTTCTCACTCAAGAACCCAAGCTAATGGAGATTCCCCACATGAGCATTGCTGATTATTACACTGGGAAAAGAGAGAACATGGTGACTTGGACACTCTTTTTAAAAGTTTCTTCCCAGAAGTGAAAGCACACCGTATCTGTTTATATTCTGTTGTCCAGAATAAATCATATGGCTGTGCTCAACCTCAAAGGAGAAAGAGGATGTGATCTGCCATGTACTCAGAAAAAGACAGACTGGAAGATAGTTGAATAGTCATACTACCCTACTCTCCATTGCTGTTTCTAGTTCATGAACCCTTCAAGCTCCAGGAAAAAAAAAAAAACAAAGAAAGAGGCTTCTTTGAGGTTCAGGTTCATTTCCCTGGATATTCCTTCTCTGTTTATGCTCTTCTCTACTCATGTCTAAATCACAATTACTCTTCCACTGTTGACTTCAGCCATTGGGTCATAGCCTTTGACTTTAAGATGGTTGATTTTATGATATTAGATAAATTCAGTGTCCTTACAGAAGATTCATCCATTACCACAGGCTCTAAGTTCCTTGAGTTATTCATTTCTAGGGGCCTCTCAGCCACATCACATTATAGATGCTTATAACTCATCATAGTCATTATCATGACCCAAACTATACTAACTTAGATCAATAACTCAGATATTCGGCTTTTTTTTCTTTTTGCTTATAAATTCATTTGACTCCACTACACTTGTGTCTTACCCTATCAGACCATGAGTTGATATCTGTTTCTCTATTAATTCTCTTCTCTCTTCACATTTCTCCATATCTAGTTTACTTTTCATAGTTTATTCTTAAAAACACCATTTTATCATACCAATTTATTTTTTCACTGTTGTTAAGCATTTACCTCCTCAAGACTTAATCCTGTATTAATGTCATTGTCTTCTTCACTATAGCGTAGAAAAACAAACTCAGATGGAGAAAATTCACCAATTGTGAAGAATGGACCCACTGGAAACTGATAGTCAGTAATCCCAAATGAGCTGCCAACACTGCCACAACTGCTATAAACTCTGGCCACCACAGTTTTGTAATGTTTATTTATTTTTGAGAGAGAGAGTGTGATAGAGGGTGGGAGAGGGGCAGAGAGAGAGGGAGTCAGAGGATCCAAAGCAGGCTGTGCACTGGCAGCAGTGAACCCAATGCGGGGCTCAAACTCATAAACCGCAAGATCATGACCTGAGCTGAAGTTGGAAGCTAAACCAACTGAGCCACCTAAGTGCCTCTGGTCACCACATTCTTTTTTTTTTTTAATTTCTTTTTTTAAATTTATTTATTTTTGAGAGACAGATCGCGAATGGGGGAGGGGTAGAGATAGAAGGAGATAGAGAATCTAAAGCAGCGGGCTCCAGGCTCTGAGCAAGCTGTCAACACAGAGCCCGACGTGGGGCTCGAACCCATGAACCGTGACATCATGACCTGAGCTGCGGTCAAACGCTCAACAGACTGAGCCACTCAGGCGACCCACCTGGTCACCACATTCTTTTATTCTGCAACACTATTTTCAAATATTTCTTTCTACTTCTTAAGTTTAATAGTCCGTCTTTAACTTGGTGCAGAAAACCTGGTCTTCGGCTTCTGAGAGAAGTAGAAATTACTAGATGAGAATGTCTTACCCTCACACTGTTTCATTAGCACCCGTTCTTCATTTGATGGAGAAATATGCCCTTCTTCTGCCTAAAGATATACTCTTCATCTTTCTTTCCCATTCCAGCTCTGTTCAGGAATTTTTATACCCATGTATATTTCATCTCTAGATACTGAGGCCTTATTCTTCTGATTTATTTCCATTTGTATTTTTTAAAGATTATGATTCCTCAATTTAAAAAATATCCCTTTCAACCACCACCCAGTGTTTCATTTTACCCGTTAGTTAAATATCTTTACCATTTGGCTGCATTACCTACCTCCATTGGCTCACATCTTACCCATGATCGTTTTTGAAATAACATGACATCAAAAAATCATCCTTAGTAATGTCTACAAGTCATTAAATGCAGTGGATATTTGTTAGGCTTTATCTTATTTGATCTGTAAGAAGCTGTTTTCTCAGCTTACTATTCTGTGCCTGAAGCACTCTTTTCCACTGGCTTGCATAACACTCTCTTCATTTTTCAATTGCCTCTCTGAGGTAACTGCTTTCCAGTTCTATTCACTATCTTTACCTCTACTGACTAACTTTGAAGCGCTACTAGGAAGAGAGTATATTATAATAAATTTGGAAAACAATACTGCTTTATTTTTTGTCAGGATGGCATAATAACATCATGCTTTGACAGACTCCTCTTGGATTAACACCCATAACAAAATCCATGCAAAATAAGCAGAGTAAGCCCGACTAAAGCTATGGCACTTAGGGCTTCTGATCCCAAAGAAGGGCATGTTGGTGTGGAATTAACCCAGGATTAAAAGTGCTCCATGTAAAATCCAAGTCTGAAGCCAGGCTTACTGCTTGACATCAGGGCCCTGAATATGCCTTCCTTACTTGTGAAAGCAGCATGAAATACCGGTGCCTGAGGCTTTGACTTATTTGAAAGTTGTTGGACCTAGGTAAATGTAAGGGCACAGATTAAGTCAGGTAGCTGGGAACTGTCTCAAGCTATCTAATTGTTAAGGGACAAAATTCAAAGTACCACAAATATCTTTAGGCGATATGAACCTTAAATCACCTTTATAAAACATAGCTATGGATTAGAAGACTGGGGAGAGGGAACTGAGTGAAAGGAATAACAGAACCCCTAAAAAGGTACCTGTAAGGATATATGTCTCTCTGTCAGAGAGAGAGAGAGAATGAAGTAGAAAAAAATAGCAAAAAAGCTTGTATTGAAAAATACAGTTGAATATTAATTTTATCTTAATGAAAAATATTTTGTTGAGTTGACAAAGATTTTTAAAAAACTAAAGATAAAAGATCTTATAAAATTCTGTAAGATATCTACACAAAAGAGAATTCCATAGTAAAAATAATGAAATAGGAAAGTGTGAAAAATAATGAATAATGAACATTTTAAAAGTTTCATGAAAATATGTCAAAAAGAAACCTCAATAGATGAGGTATACTGAAGAAAGAGTTAAATGGAAAAAATATACTGATTAATCAGCACATAGCTCAAAAAGACAAGAAAATAAACTGAAAGAAGAGCTAAGAGGTGTGGAGGTTTGGGTGATAAACTCCATTATATCTCTGGTAGGAGTTCCATAAGAAGACAATACAAGGAAGTAATTTTTAAAAGATAATACCTCAGGATTTTCTGGAATTTTCCCAGGAAAGATCCTCCAAATCATAAACAGTTACATGTAGAAAAGTCCTAGTACTTTTGGGACCCCATGGCTCTAAGGTCCCTCTGTGATGAGTTTGCCTTTTGTTGTCCTGTACCCAAAGTTTTTCTTCAGTTTCTGTACTAATCACTTTTTAGACACAGCTTCTGTGTACACTCCTTTTAAAAAACAGCTATTTACTTGCTGCTACCCTTGTTGAAATTGAATGCCTGATACACAGAAATGTTGTGATTACGTAGCCTGATAATCCTGTATTGAGGTTGACCAACTTGGACTTTATAACTCCTAATGTGGGAAAGACCTCAAAAGTTTCTCTTATCAAATTGAAATAGTATATTCAAGAACTCAGCCATCCAGGAAGCTGTAACATCTTGGGTTTAAATGAAAAGAGGTAGCAATCACTTTAGGGGCAATTTTATTCCCCCACCCCATAGCTTAAAATACAATGGCTGATTCAATAGGGACCTTGATTCATAGGGGTTCTTCTAAATTCCTGGGCCTGGTTCCGTGACAAGTTGAAACATGATGGCATTCACTGGGCTCCTATGGCTATCCAGCATCATTGCTACCTATACAGAGCCAAAGCTGGATATGATCATTCTTATTGGTGGGCAGAGCCCAAGGCCATTGGCTGTAACTCTAGCTATGATGTGAGCTGTTGCCAAGGGCTTGGGTTTTACTTTGCCCTTTGGAAAGCTAAAGACTGCCAGGTTAAATATAACCCTCTCTTGGCCCCTCAACTATGGAAACAAATTGTGGCTCTTGATTGGAAAGTGTGGATTGCTAATGAATTCATAATGTAAGCTTGTAAACTTCTATATTGGACTTTCTCATTCATAGTGTAAGTATCAAATATCCCATGAATCTTCTAACCACTCCATTGATCTCTTCCTCATGTAATCCATTGTGTTTTGATAGCTCCTCTGGATATTTTTTTGCTTTAAGGAATCTTATGTAAGCTCTGGGAGGGATCATGTCTAACTGTCTTTGCATCCCTGTTCTGCCTAGTCTTCCAGTAAATACTGATTGATAGATCCTGTCATATTATTTCACAGCTGAGAAATCAGAAGCTGATTTAACTTTACTGTGGGATATATTTGTGTGAACTTTTGGTGAAGAAACAGCAATTGCCTTATGAAATCATGGGTATTTACTACTTATAATTTATTCTTTATTCCAAGTTTTTTTTTTTTTACATCTTACAGAAAGATAATCTGATTGATTATTGCTCCCTCTAAATCCTACATGGAAGCACTACATGAATATATGAAAAAGATAGGAATCACTAGCCTTGAAATACAGTAGCATTTTCCCCAACATGTTATGTAATATTTGATATAAGAAATTCCATTTGAATCATTCAGGTTAAACTACTAATGAAAGGGGAGCTTATTTTTCTTTATTCTCAAAATGAAAATATATCAGCTGTTTTTAAGAAATTAAATTAAAGCAAAACAGTACTTTATTTACTCATTTCATGTTTTAATAGTTTATTTTCAGAAAAGAATTGCATTTGTACTGAAGTTAATCTATAAGTTTAGGGCAAATAAAACTCTTTGCATGTGTATCTCAATCTTTATATTCTTAAACATAATGACCACAAAATTCTATGGATTTGCTTTATTGCTTACAATCATTGTTTTATTTAATTAGTGAAGGTTTTTCAAGCTTTATATATATATATATTTATATTTAAGGCTTTATATATATATATATATATAGCTTGAAAAACCTTCACTTATATATATATATATTAGTATATATGTATATATATATTTGTGTGTGTGTATATATATATATACATATATATCAGGTATTTCCTTATTGAAATAGGAAAATAATATATTTTCAATATATAAAAATTATAAAATTTAGAATTAATGTAAAAAACAACCATAGTTCTACAACTATTGACAAACACTATTAACATTTTGCTTGATTTCCTTACACTACTGATTTTATACATTTAAAATGTTATATTATGGGACTTTTCAAACATGTGCAAATAGAAAAGTAAAGTGAGGGGCAATGTATCCATCACAGACCTCAAAGTTTAACAAACTTTTCACCAATATCATTTCCTCTCAATTCTCACCAATTTTTTTTGCCACCTGTGTTATTTTGTAGTAATTCCTAGACTTCATATCATGTCATATGTTTATTTCATATATTCATGTATAAATAGTATTTATCACTAAAAGACAGGGACTAATTTTTTTAAATGCCCATGCTGTCATTATCCCATGGAAAAAATTTGATTTTATTGACATCAAGTATTCAACAAACAGTATTTATTTACTCATTCATTACAATGTACTTGTTTAAATTGGGATCTAAAAATTCTCTTTTATTTGTGATCGGTTGATATATTCCAAGACTCATTTAATCTGTAGGTTCCACTCATCATGTTTTTATTTAGTTGAATTCATATTTAATATTGTATGTTTCTATATTCACTCACATTATCAGTGCCCATTCCCTTTTATTGTAGACATCATAAAATGTTATTTAACAGTGGATAGTAGTTCTTTATTGTTATACCCTTATATATTAACCATTCCCTTTTGAGGCATGTAGGCTACTTACATTTCCAGATTATAGGTGATCTTGGGGGAATACCTTTGTATAATAGCCTGGTTCTGAAGTTAGAATTATTTATTAAATATTTTAGGTGTGACATTTCAGGGTTAAGTATTAGTAATACATTTAAGGCTCTTGTAAGCTGGAATTGATGGTCCACTTTCATTCAATAGAAAAAGTTCTTTGCTTATGATCTCTGTCTTAAAATCCTTTTACATCTGGTAATAGACACAATTTTATTGTATATGCTCTTTAAAAATAAAAAAAAATCATTCTGATTTTAGAAGAAGGAAAAGAGAAAAGAAGTAAGGAAAGAAGGAAAGAAGGGTAGTTTGGATAAAATAATAGATGGAAAAATCTAACCTTTTTCTTAGAGAACTTTTTCTTATTATTTGCATCCAGTTTCCTACTATCAAACACTATCAAAACTGCAGGCACCTAGTATTGGAAAGACTTTTGTTTGCTATTTTGAAGGACTTTTTTTGTTTAACCCTTATATTTAATTTTACCTATGAGTTATCCAATCATCCTTAAAAACATGGTGATAATATATTGTTAAAATCTCATGAACAAATACGGGAATGTTGTCAATTTTTATTAATAAACATGGTGAAGTGGTCTAAGTTCTGTTATTATAAATGAATTATTCAGAATCAAGTATTCTAAAAGGAAAATACTGTTCCTCAGTGATATTTAAAGAAAGCCATGAAGTTGTTCTTATTAATCAATGGGACATTTTTGTACAGGCAGGAGATCATATTGGTGTTGTAGGAACAAAGTCATGTCACAGGTTCAGAAATATTGTGCACAGTGTAATCTTTTTTTTATATTACTATTATATAATGCTGAGTTTCCACCTCATGGGATCGGTGTTTTACTTAATTTTTTAATAGGTGGTATAGTATTTTATTATTTATTAAAAATTTTTTTTAATTTTTTTTTTTTGAGAGAGAGAGACAGAGCGTGAGCAGGGGAGGGGCAGAGAGAGAAAGGGAGACACAGAATTCTAAGTGGGCTGCAGGTTCTGAGTGGTCAGCACAGAGCCCAATATCGGGCTCAAACCCACAAACCACAAGATAATGACCTGAGCTGAAATCAGATGCTTAACTTACTGGGCCTACTCAGGTACCCCAATAGGTGGTATAGTATTTTAACAAATTCTAGGGCACAAGTAGTTTTCTTGCAGTTGAATTTGAACAAAATAATTTATAGGGATCATATAGGATAAAGGTAAGAGGATAAATCAAAATTATATTTTATTAGTGGAAAAAACATACTGAGAATGACATAAGAGGCGCAATGTTGGAAATTTTCTCTACCAAATCTGACACCTTTTTTTATGGTTGGAATATCTTTTTAATTTAATGTTTTTATAATCAGTGGGACTTTCTGGAGAGGATTAATGGGATGATTAAAGTAGGAGAGGCTGGGGAGGATTAGAGACATGTTTGGGACTCCTCTGGCTTACCTGGCTTGTTTCCACTCCTGAGCCTTTGTAATTCATAGTCTCTGCTAGGAGAACTCTGCTCAGACCCTCCCAGGGCTTTATCTCTGACTTGACTGAAATCTAGACTCAAATGTCTAGAGGTTCCTCTGTCCATTTTATTAAAGAGTGCCCTCTTTTCCCTACTCACACTCTGATCTTCTCACCCTGCATTATCTTCATTCACTAACACTCTTTATTACCCGAAATTACATCCTCTAATTTTTTCATGCTTCGTGTCTGTCTTCTTTCTTCACCTTGTCTGGCTTTGCCTGTACTGTGAGTATCAGAACAGCAACTATTATAGAACTGTCATTAAGGAACAAATAATTATTGAATAAATTAGTGAATTGTTTAATAACACATTTCTTAATAAATTAGTGAATGAATGATTTCACATAGACGACAGGATTTTAAGTTCACTCATACATCAAAAATTTTGACAGATACTGAATAAATTGTTATAGTTAAACCTTTATAAAAATTATTAAATAGTACAGTTTCAAGGAATTTTATTAGTCATGGGAGCCAAAGAAGACATGTTACAAAGTATATTTTTGTTAGAGAATTAATTGTAAAGATATCCACATGCAACACCAATAATGGCTAGCTGTTATATTACTATAAATATTTTTGTTACACAAAGTTCTTTCTTACCATGTATGTAATCAGTTTATGTATTTAACAAATTCCAATATGTTCTAGCTATGAGCATATGATACATATTTTGAGTGTAAGGATTTGAGTAAATTTATATTTTAATTTGATCTTTTCAAAGATAGGTTTGCTTAGTAGTTGAGCATACAATGTGAATCTATAAGGCAAAGTACGTTCTATGGAGCAAAAAGTTAAAAATCATGCTCTGTTGGAAGATATACTGTAGATCTATTCTGTACGGCATTAAAATGAATGTAACAAATGCCTTTAGGTAAGAATTATGCGACTATATAGGAAAATTAGTGTTTATTTGCATTTTAACTGGAAAAGGGAATAGAAGAAGTTGATCTAGGAGTGCCTTCTAGTTTGCTTATGTGGCTTGCAAGTGTTATTCACCATGCAACTCTTCTTATTCCTCTCATATTGATTATTCTAAAGACCACTTTGATTTTTAAACTCCTTAGCATAGTTCTTTTTTAATCTAGTAATAAGGTATAGATAATCAGAAGCTATAACGTGAATTATAATACTGTCACTTTTCCCTCTTGAATCCATTGTTCTTCTTAAAATACTAATGACAGAGTGTGTATAAGTCCCATTTCAACTCCAGGTTTTGCAGAATTAATGTAAATTCTAATAATGAATATCATTTTGTATTAATCCATTAAAGCAACAGGTGGGCAAGCCAATAAAATCATAGCACAACTGTACATACCTCAATTTACATATACACACTTCAGCTGAAACACTAATTAGGCCATCCCAATTATTTGTTTCCATTGTTAATCTTCCCTATGCCACAGTGAGCACCAGAGAAATTAGACTGCCCTAAATATCTTTGTATCCTATACTTTGTCCCAGGCCTGGTGCTTAGTGAGTCTTGGTAATATTTTATCAAGGAATATTTGTAATTGTGACAAATATCCTAAATAAATTGATTCTAAATCAATTCTAAAATTATTTGAAATTAATTAATATCCAATTTTAAAATAAACATCATAATAAAACATTTTATGTCATTGATTATTTATAGCTATTATAATTTACTTATTACTTTAAAATAGGTCCTGAGAATTCAATATGCTTAACCTCTTATACTGAAGAACAGTTTACAAAGCAGAATTACAAGTTCACAGTTCCATTAAGAAGATTCCCTCTAGTTCATAGTCACCCATCTTAGTGCTAGTAGTTGTTTCTTGGTTCACTGCTTGTGATACCATAGCATGTAAACTGGGAAATGAAAAAAGGTTTAACAGAAAATATATAGGTGAAATAATAGCTTCAATCAATAACAAGAAATTGTGTGAATGTTTTATAGGTTCAAGAAATAACCCACAATTTTAAATACTATTTTGAGTTGCTTCTATTTTCTTTTACACTTTATTTATTTATTTATTTATTTATTTATTTATTTATTTATTTATTTTTGAGAGAGAGACAGAGACAGAGCACAAGTTGGGGAGAGGGAGAGGGAGAGGGAAACACAGAAACCGAAGCAGGCTCCAGGCTCTGAGCTGTCAGCACAGAGCCCGACATGGGGCTCAAACTCACAAATTGTGAGATCATGAACTGAGCTGAAGTCAGACACTTAACTGAGTGAGCCACCCAGGTGTCCCTCTATTTTCTATTTTGAAACTTTTCATATAAATTCATTTCAAAGAAGACATGCATCATCTTTCTCTTCAAAATATTATTTGCTTGATAAATATATAATAACAATAAGTTTGAGTAATACTGTGGATTTTTCCTTGTTTTGTTTTTGTTTAAATATGTAACTAAGGATTATAGAATATAATAGAATATTTTGCATATTTGGATGATTGTCTTCAACAGAATAAAATGTTTTCACTTACAATTTTAGAAGACATTAGTTATTTTATTATTAAAAATTTTTTAATGTTTATTTTTGAGAGAGAGAGAGACAGAGCATGAGCAGGGGAGGGGCAGAGAGACAGGGAGACAGAATCCTAAAGAGGCTCCAGGCTCCAAGCTGTCAACACACAGCCCAGTGAGGGGCTGGAACCCACAAACCACGAGATCATGACCTGAGCCAAAGTCAGATGTGCAACTGACTGAGCCACCCAGGTGCCCCAAAATGTTAGTTATTTTAAATCGGGAAATCTATATATCCGAAATCCAGAACAAAAAATGTCAGAGACACTATCATTCAGTTCTTTGCTCATGAATAACAGATTGTCGTAGACTCTGAGTCTGGAGTTCTCTCTTGTCCAGCAAGAGAGGGGGACACAGGATTAAAAATGTATGAGAAGCTAATGTCCAGGAGGAGACAAGAGCCCCAAGTAAGGGTTGTCCTTGTTCCATTTTTATTAGGATCAGAAGGCTTACAGACAGACAATGAAACTTATGGGCATGAACATTAACTTATGGGCATGAGGAAAAGGGGGTTTTGGAGATATGCGGTGTTAGGAGTTTGAGTCAATACAAAATAAGATGCTGGTGCTGGGTGGAAGGTTGTTTACAGCAAACATGATGCTCCACCTCTGTTTACCTGAACTGGTCTAGGGGACAAACAAGAAAGACAGAACATGATACCTCAGGGTCAACAAGGCATCTGCTAATTAGCTCTGCTCTGGGCAATTCTGACCCTGCTGTGGTCTATAGCCCTATTTACTGGTGTACTTAATTTGGTCCTTCCTGTGAAAGCAGTTTTCTGCCTTTGTCCTATATCTTTGTCCTATACTGGGGGCCTTTGCTCCGTTTGTCTTATATTGGAGTCCTTTGCCCCATTTGTCCTATATTGGGGGCCTTTGCCCCATTTACCTAATCTTATTTACCTAATCTTGTATACCCAAACTTGGGTGTGTTCATCCTATGGCTTTCTAATTCTTTATGCCTTGTTAACCCATTGGTGCAAGCTCAGGGACTTCCTAAGCTTATTCTCCACAACAGATATACTAAATTCCACTTTGAATTATTGATATGAATGATTTCAGATTATTTTCAGTAGAAATTTAGTTTTCTTGAAATTATCAATGTGGAAAATACTCCTCAATTTCTGTGTACCCAATTTTTTCAAGGGAGCTAAGCTAACTGAACTACTATGTTAAAAAACAAACCAGGGGTTGAGCATCCAACTCTTGATTTGGCTCAGGTCATGATTCCAGGGTCATGGGATTGAGTCCTGCATTGGACTCTGTGCTGAGCATGGAGCCTGCTTGAGATTCTCTCTTTCCCTCTGCCCCTCTCCCTCATTCACTCGCATTCTCTCTCTCTGTCTCTAAAACAAACAAAACCACAAATGAATCCCATGGAAATACTGAAGTTAAAGGAAGATATTGTAATATAAATATTAATATTTATAAGCCATCCAGTTGGGAGTTCACAGCAAAATCAGAACAGGGTGGGAATACTACAACACAAAACAAAAACCATTAAGTCCCCCCTCAACCTGTGCTCCCCCTACAAAAAAACCATCACACTCCAAAACTGTTTTGGAACCATGGCTCTTCTGAACAATTACCAGTTGAGAAGTTCATTTTTCATTTGTGTCATTAACGGCAAGTTTGTTAGATTTTGTCAATATCATATGAAATTACCAGCAGGCTTACTTAAGCATTAATAAATTAATTATTGCTTGTGTTTAATACTACTATCTGTGTTTAATTCTTTCTTAATTCTCTCTGTTCAGGCTCTTTATGTGTAAAAGAAATATCCTTCTTTTATAACTCAATTGCCCACTGTACAATTGAGGTTTGTAGGTTACTACTTGGTTTGGTAAAAAGCAACTGAAGGCATATTTCTAAAATATAAGGTTATGCTTTTGTGAACCTACAAATAGACATTATGATGTATAGTGTATATAATATATGTAATTTATAGAAGTTTAAAGTTAGGTTTTCACATTTATGACACATTTAACTTTAATCTCATTACTTTTTTTTTCTTAAACACAACCTAGTGAGTACAAGCTAAATTAATGGCATGAGGTGACTTCTTGTTTGTTATAATAACTGAAACCCAATTTATCACAGAAATATTAACTATGAAATATATTACCAGTTTTCAATAACTATTTTTAGTTTTATAAAAATAGAAATCATGCACAAGGAAAATCTCACTTTTGTAAGAAGATAAACCTCAGGAATATATATATATTTTTCTGTTTTATGCATTCACTTGATCATTTAAAAATATTTAATGACTGCTCTGTCCCAAACACTGTACTAGGCACTGGCAATGCAGTAGTGGACAAAGTATAGAAACTCCTTTCTCGAAAGAGATGTACATTCTTTTGGAAGGAGGACAACAATAAATGACATAATTTCAGGTCACTCTAAGTTTTATGAAGAAAATGAAAACATGGTAAGGAGATAAAGAGTGATAGAGTAGTGGTTAATAAAGATCCCTTTGAGTGACTGATAACAGAACCTATACATCAAAACATTAAAAGTGAGTGAATAAGCCATGTAGACCTATGAGGAACAAGCTTTCCAGGCAAAAGAAATAGTAAGTTTAAAGGCCTTGAAACAGAAACATGTTCACATTTAAAGATTAACAAGGCAACCAGAGTTATTGGGACAAGAGTGATCCCCCTAAGACCAGGAGAGTGATAGGAACTGAAGTTGATTACATAATTAGGGGCCATCTCTTGTCGTGCTTTGTAGGCCAAGATTAGGTTGTATTTTATGTGTGCTAGAAATCATTGGAGAATTCAGAGCCAAAAGTGATAATCTGGTATATGTTTTAAAAAGAGCTTGTCTTCGGATGAAGAATAGACTCTAGTTGGGCAACAATGAAAGCAGGGGACCAATTAGGAGGCCACTGTAGGAGTCCAGGCAGTGTAACCAGGTGGATAGTGGTGGAAATGGTATGCCACATGTACAGAAAATAAACTATGTTTCCCTAAAAGTGCACACAGAAGCGAAAGCATGTGTTCACATTATTCATTGTGAAGAGTTTGGTAAAGTGTGGGATCACTTATAAGTTACATTAAAATTAATATCATAATTAACTAGCTTAAATGTCTTAGCTAAATCAGTTAAAATATTTCCAATTTATTCAAGCACACTTACCACTGTCGTAAGCATTTCACAACATTGTGGAAACGAAAAGTTTTTAGAACTGGTTTTTCCAGTGTTAAATTACAAAAACTTTCAGAAGTATGCATAAGATGTTTCACTGGCCAGAGCATGTATTATAAAATAATATCATTATGTTCTTTCATTACTAGGACTTTGTAAAGGAGGTTTTCTCAGTATGATCAAATTAGGAGTCATTGTGACATTCATGAACATATGCCTTGTTATCTAATTTTTGTATTAGGTAATTGGAAATTAGACCAATAAATGTTATCATTGTTCTTTGAAACTGTAATCAAGGACTGCTATTAACTATATAGAACTCCATAAAAAGAATTATTCTGTTTTCCCCTAGATGGGTTAGTTCACTAGAAATTACATTAATGTACCAATAAATCTTATTTCTAGAATAAGATCAGAAAAAAAGTTTAATTTTGAAATTCTCTGGGTAATTTTCTTTGAAAATTTTAGTAAGTTAAACTGTATTTAGTAAGTTGAAACTGTATTTAGCAAACGTTTACCAAGTAGTTCCTTGGTGTCAGATTTTGTCCAATGCCCTACGGATATTTGATTGGTTATTATGAGAATAAAACAATTTGGAAAATTTCATCTAGAATGATAGAATATTAAATTAAAACTTACTAATAAGATAGTGGTGCCCAGGCATCTTTGTGAATTTTCCAGGGAGAAACCCTTTACCATAGCAACTATGTTCTAATTAATTTAATCAACACAACATTAAGTACTACTAACTGAGGATATGGTTAAAATTATTATCTAAAAAATAGACTTTTTAGAGTAGTTTTAGGTTTATAGAAAAACTGTGCAGAAAGTAGAGTTTCCATACCTTCTCCCATTCTGCTTTCATCCCCTGCCCCACTCTAGTTCCCATGATTATTAACAGCTTCCATTAGTGTAGTACATTTGTTACAATTGATGAACAATTTTTGAGACATTAGCTAAAGTCTATGGTTTACATTAGGGCTCACTCTTTGTATTCTACAGCTTTATATTTTTTGATAAATGCACAGTGTCATGTGCATTATGATTTCTTACAGAATAGTTTCACTATCTTAAACATGTTTGGTTCCACTTATTTGTCACTCTGTTCCCCTGAGCCGTTGTCAACCACAGAGCTTTTACTGCTTGTGCAGTTTTGCCTTTTCCAAAATGTCATATAATTGGAAGCATACGCTATGTAGTCTTTTCAGACTGGCATTTTTCATTTAGCACTATATGCATTTAAAGTTTTTCATGACTTTTCCTGTCTTGATAGCTCATTTCTTTTTATTGCTGAATAATATTCCATTATATGAATGTACCACAGTCTGTTGATACATTTATTTTTTATTTTATTTTATTCTTTTTAATATGAAATTTATTGTCAAATTGGTTTCCATACAACACGCAGTGCTCATCCCCACTGGTGCCCTCCTCAATACCCATCACCCACTTTCCCTTCCTTTTCACTTCCCATCAACCCTCAGTTTATTCTGTTTTTAAGAGTCTCTTATGGTTTGGCTCCCTCCCTCTCTAACATTTTTTTTTCTTCCTTCCCCTCCCCAATTGTCTTCTGTTAAGTTTCTCAGGACCCACATAAGAGTGAAAACATACGGTATCTATCTTTCTCTTTATGACTTATTTCACTTAGCATAACACTCTCCAGTTCCATCCACATTGCACAAAAGGCCACATTTCATTCTTTCTCATTGCCAAGTAGTATTCCATTGTGTATATAAACCACAATTTCTTTATCCATTCATCAGTTGATGGACATTTAGGCTCTTTCCATAATTTGGCTACTGTTGAGAGTGCTGCTATAAACATTGGGGTACAAGTGCCCCTATGCATCAGCACTCCTGTATCCCTTGGGTAAATTCCTAGCAGTGGTATTCCTGGGTATAGGGTAGATCTATTTTTAATTTTTTGAGGACCCTTCACACTGTTTTCCAGAGGGGCTGCACCAGTTTGCATTCCCACCAACAGTACAAGAGGGTTCCCGTTTCTCCACATCCTCTCCAGCATCTGTAGTCTCCTGATTTGTGCATTTTAGCCACCCTGACTGGCGTGAGGTGATATCTCAGGGTGGTTTTGATTTGTATTTCACTGATGGGGAGTGATGTTGAGCATCATTTCATGTGCCTGTTGACCATCTGGATGTCTTCTTTAGAGAAGTGTCTATTCATGTTTTCTGCCCATTTCTTCACTGGATTATTTGTTTTTTGGGTGTGGAGTTTGGTGACTTCTTTACAGATTTTGGATCCTAGCCCTTTGATATGTCATTTGCAAATATCTTTTCCCATTCCATTGGTTGCCTTTTAGTTTTATTGATTGTTTCCTTTGCATTGCAGAAGCTTTTTATCTTCATGAGGTCTCAATAGTTCATTTTTGCTTGCCCTTGCCTTTTTTTTCTTTGCCCTTGCCTTTGGAGATGTGCCAAGTAAGAAATTGCTGTGGCTGAGACCAGAGAAGCTTTTTCCTGCTTTCTCCTCTAAGGTTTTGATGGTTTCCTGTCTCACATTCAGGACCTTTATCCATTTTGAGTTTATTTTTGTGAATGGTGTAAGAAAGTGGTCTAGTTTCATTCTTCTGCATGTTGCTGTCCAGTTCTCCCAGCACCATTTGTTAAAGAGACTGTCTTTTTTCTATTGGAAATTCTTTCCCACTTTGTCAAAGATTAGTTGGTCATACTTTTGTGGGTCCAATTCTGGAGTCTCTATTCTATTCCATTGGTCTATGTGTCTGTTTTTATGCCAATACCATGCTGTCTTGATGACTATAGCTTTGTACTAGAGGCTAAAGTCTGCGATTCTGATGCCTCCTGATTTGGTGGTCTTCTTCAATATTACTTTGGCTATTCAGAGTCTTTTGTGGTTCCATAAAAATTTTAGGATTACTTGTTCTAGCTTCGAGAAGAATGCTGGCGGAATTTTGATTGGGATTGCACTGAATGTGTAGATATCTTGGGATTGCACTGAATGTGTATATAGGATTTTAACAATATTTATTCTTCCAATCCATGAGCACGGAATGTTTTTCCATTTCTTTATATCTTCTTCAATTTCTTTCATAAGCTTTCTATAGTTTTCAGCAAAAAGATCTTTTACATCTTTGATGAGGTTTATTCCTAGGTATTTTATGATTTTTGGTGCAGTTGTGAATGGGATCAGTTTCTTTCTTTGTCTTTCTGTTGCTTCATTGTTAGTGTATAAGAATGCAACTGATTTCTGTACATTAATTTTGTATCCTGAGACTTTGCTGAATTCATGTATTAGTTCTAGCAGACATTTGGTGGACTCTCTCCGGTTTTCCATGTATAATATGATGTCATCTGCAAAAAGTGAAAGCTTGACTTTGTCTTTGCCAATTTTGATGCTTTTGATTTCCTTTTGTTGTCTGATTGCTGATGCTAGCACTTCCAACCCTATGTTAAATGACAGCAGTGACAGAGGACATCCCTGTCGTGTTCCTGATCTTAGGGGGAAAGCTCTCAGTTTTTCCTCATTGAGGATGATATTAGCTGTGGGCTTTTCATAAATGGCTTTTATGATGTTTAATTATGTTCCTTCCATCCCAACTTTCTTGAGGGTTTTTATTAAGAAAGGATGCTGAATTTTGTCAAATGCTTTTTCTGCATTGATTGGCAGGATCATATGGTTCTTTTCTTTTCTTTTCTTAATGTGATATATCACATTGATTGATTTGTGAATGTTGAACCAGCCCTGCAGCCCAGGAATGAATCCTACTTGATCATGGTGAATAATTCTTTTTATATGCTGTTGAATTCGATTTGTTAGTATCTTATTGAGAATTTTTGCATCCATATTCATCAGGGATATTGGCCTGTAGTTCTCTTTTTTTACTGGGTCTCTGTCTGGTTTAGGAATATAAGGAATGCTGGTTTCATAGAATGAATCTGGAAGTTTTCCATCCCTTTTTATTTCTTGGAATTGCTTGAGAAGGATAGGTATTATTTCTGCTTTACATGTCTGGTAGAATTCCCCAAGGAAGCCATCTGGTCGTGGACTCTTATTTGTTGGGAGATTTTTGATAACTGATTCAGTTTCTTCGCCAGTTATAGTCTGTTCAAGTTTTCTATTTCTTCCTGTTTGAGTTTTGGAAGTGTGTGGGTGTTTAGGAATTTGTCCATTTCTTCCAGGTTGTTCAGTTTGTTGGCATATAATTTTTCATAGTATTCCCTGATAATTGCTTGTATTTCTAAGGGATTGTTTGTAATAATTCCATTTTCATTCATGATTTTATCTATTTGGGTCATCTTTCTTTTCTTTTTCTTTTTCTTTTGAGAAGCCTGGCTAGAGTTTTATCAATTTTGTTTTTTTTCAGAAAAACCAACTCTTGGTTTCATTGATCTGCTCTGCAGTTTTTTTACATTCTATATTGCTTTTTTTCTGCTCTGCTCTTTATTATTTCTCTTCTTCTGCTGGGTTTGGGGCGTCTTTGGTTTGCTGTTCTGTGTCTATTTCTTTTAGGTGTGCTGTTAGATTTTGTATTTGGGATTTTTCTTGTTTCTTGAGATAGGCCTTGATTGCAGTGTATTTTCCTCTCAGGACTGCCTTCGCTGCATCCCAAAGCATTTGGATTGTTGTATTTTCATTTTCATTCGTTTCCATATATTTTTTTTTAATTTCTTCTCTAATTTCCTGGTTGATCCATTCACTCTTTAGTAGGGTGTTCTTTAACCTCCATGCTTTTGGAGATTTTCCAGACTTTTCCTGTGGTTGATTTCAAGTTTCATAGCATTGTGGTCTGAAAGTGTGGCTACTCCAGCTTTCTTTTGACATCCAGTAGTATGATAGATAGTTTTCCATCCCCTCACTTTCAATCTGAAGGTGTCCTCGGGTCTAAAATGAGTCTCATATAGACAGCAAATAGATGGGTCTTTTTTTTTATCCATTCTGATACCCTATGTCTTTTGGTTGGAGCATTTAGTCCATTTACATTCAGTGGTATTATTGAAAGATATGGGCTTAGAGTCATTGTGATGTCTGCAGGTTTCATGCTTGTAATGATGTCTCTGGTACTTTGTGGTCCTTGCAACATTTCACTCACAGAATCCCCCTTAGCATCTCTTGTAGGGCTGGTTTAGTGGTGATGAATTCCTTCAGTTTTTGTTTTTTTGGGAAAACCTTTATCTCTCCTTCTATTCTGATTGACAGTCTTGCTGGATAAAGGATTCTCGGCTGCATTTTATTTCTGTTTATCACATTGAAGATCTCCTGCCATTCCTTTCTGGCCTGCCAAGTTTCAGTAGATAGGTCTGCTACTACTCTTATGTGTCTACCTTTGTAAGTTATGTCCTGTTTATCCCTAGCTGCTTTCAGAATTTTCTCTTTATCCTTGTATTTTGCCAGTTTCACTATGATATGTCATGCAGAAGATCTATTCAAATTACATCTGAAGGGAGTTCTCTGTGCCTCTTGGATTTCAATGTCTTTTTTGCTTCCCCAGATCAGGGAAGTTCTCAGCTCTGATTTGTTCAAGTACACCTTCAGCCCCTTTCTCTCTCTTCTTCTCCTTCTGGAATTCCTATGATACGGATATTGTTCCATTTGATTGCATCACTTAGTTCTCTAATTCTCCCCTTATACTCCTGGATTTTTTTATCTCTCTTTTTCTCAGCTTCCTCCTTTTCCATAATTTTATCTTCTAATTCACCTATCTCTCCTCTGCCTCTTCAATCCCTGCTATGGCCACATCCATTTTATTTTGCACCTTATTTATAGCATTTTATAGCTCCTCATGACATTTCTTAGTCCCTTGATCTCTATAGCAATAGATTCTCTTCTGTCCTCTATGCTTTTTTCAAGCCCAGCGATTAATTTTATGACTATTATTCTAAATTCTTGTTCTATTATATTGCTTAAATCGTTTTTGATCAATTCGTTAGCTGTCACTTCTTCCTGGAGTTTCTTTTGAGGAGACTTCTTCTGTTTTCTCATTTTGGGTAGTCCCTGTGGTGGCTCCAAACTGCAGGGCACTTCCCCTGTGCTGTCTGGAGTAACTTGTGTTGGTGGGTGGGGCCGCAGTCAGACCTGATGTCTGTCCCCAGCCCACCTCTGGGGCCACAGTCAGACTGGTATGTACCTTATCTTCCCCTCTCCCAGGGAAGATAGTGGTGTGGTGTGGCCCATGTCTGGGCCTCTTGCACACTGCCAGGCTTGTGGTGCTGTTTAGATGGGATCTGAGTTATTAGCTGGGATGGATCTGCAAAGTGCACAGGGGCAGGAGAGGCAGGCTTAGCTGGCTTTGCCCTCTCTGGTGTCCTGCGGGAGGGACCCTGCAGCACTGGGATGGAGGCAGTCCCGTTGGAGGAATGTATCCACAGAAGCACAGCATTGGGCTTTTGCACAGTGCAAGCAAGTTCAGTGACAGGAACTGGTTCCCTTTGGAATTTCTGCTGGGGGATGGGAGAAGGAGATGGCACTTGCCAGTGCCTTTGTTCCCCAGCTGAGCTCAGCTCTATCTTCCGGGGCTCAACAATTCTAACTCCTGGCGTCCTCTCGCCCTCCCCATGAGAGCAGAGCAGTTGACTTTTAACATTCCAGGTGTTAAGTCCTGCTGGCTGTCAGAACTCATGGAGTCCGGCCCCTCGGCTTTTGTAGCCAGACTCAGGGGCTCTGCCTTGCTGGGCGTGCTGCCCCTCCACTGCCCCAGCTCCATCCCGCCAATCTGTGTAGCACGCACTGCCTCTCTGCCCTTCCTACAGTCTTCTGTGGGCCTTTTGTCTAAGCTTGGCTCTGGAGAGTCCATTCTGCTAGTCTTCTGGTGGTTTTCTGGGTTATTTAGGCAGGTGTGGGTGGAATCTAAGTGATCAGCAGGAGGAGGTGAGTCCAGCTTCCTCCTACACCACCATCTTCCCCTCTCGATACATTTATGTTTTTAAATTAAATGTCAAAAGTGTCTGTTTATATCTTTTGTTTCAAATGACTAATTTCTTTTATAATTGAAAGAATTTTACTGTGTGATGTTTTGTCTTACATTCATTTTATATTTGGGATAGAAATTTTACTTTAGGCAATGCTAAGTAAATTTTGAAATTTGATGGATGTCTAGTCAATCATATTAATACATGCCTGTGGAATGACTTTTTTTTTTTAGAATAATGTAGTGGTTTTGTCTTAATAGATGTTACTTGAATTGTTCCCTAACTTTTGTTAATATCTATTTTGAATTAAAAAAATATTTTACCAGCTTAAAGCATGTTCACTTACATGCTTTACATGTTATAAAATTTTGCTTTTCATGTGCCTACAGTGAGGGAGGGTTACAAAAGTGAAATGGTACATAGATAAACTGTGCTGTATACTCAACCCCCTGAACAGAAGTAAGCCACCGTTTCAGGTTGTCCATTTTTTAACCTAGCATCTGTTTCTTAAATGATCACTCTTTTTCCCTAACAAACATCCTTACTTTTTCAAACCGTCTGTAGTTCCTTCCCTTCTGTCTTAGAGGAAGTGCTATTTCTTCCTTGTGGAAAGTATTCCATCTTCCTAAATTCTGCACCTGACCCTCTAAATTGTCAGTGACTGTAATCTATTAATTACTGACCTTGCTTCTATATATTCTCCTTTCCATCTCTACAGATTCTTTAATAAAGGAATGAATGAATGTCTCCATCATTCCATTTCTGGCTTCTGAGATGCATCTCATGCTTAACTCTAGGTATAGATTCCAATAGCTTGGGGTTTAGGTCCTGGTTCCAATGCTCAGTTAGCTCTGTGACCATGAACAAGTTTTTTACTTCTCATAGATTCAGTTTCCTTATCTTAAAATAGGAATAATAGTAGGATTGTGTAAGGATTAAATGTGACAATTCATGTAAAGTGCTTACCACACAATGCCTGTTGCACAGTACATGCTTAAAGAACATTACCAAGTATGATTGCTAAATTGATATTTTCTTAGATTTATGAATATGTAATGTGATGATATCCTCTCCAGGACCGTTAAGACCTGTTCTTTCCTTCCTAACATTTAGAGAAATATCTCTTTGTCTTCATTGCTGCTCAGAGGTACTCTGTTCAGTTATCTGAGTGCTCTCCCTTTCCCACACACACCCAAAACACAAATGCACCCAAACACACACCCAGAATAATATCATCAACAAATTTAGCCTTTTAGTGAATTTTCTTTTTTAAGTTCTCCAACAGTCCTCGAGGTAAGAAAACAAAACACAATTTCATTATTTTGTTCATCTTTCTGTAGCTCTCTACAAGCAGCATTTCTTATTTATCTTCCGAAAGCCCAGTATGTTTATGAAAATAAAAGGAAAGTAGAGATATAGCTTCCCGTTATATATGAGAATAGATGCCTTTATTATTTAAAATATTAAAATTATTTCCTGTAACATATTACAGCTTAAGTTCATCCCTGACAGATGGTTATAATATGATGAGTGAAAAGCATTAGTAATTTAACATATTTAAGCTACCGTGGAAAATTAGCAACTTTGTGAAAATTGAAAAACTCATTTCCTAATGCGATTTAGGCAAGGCTGCAAGGATTTTCATTAAATAATATAAAACAAATTAGAGGGATAGAAACAAAACTCAAGGGCAGTAAACACAATCACATTAAAAGATGATTTTCAAAATGTTAACTATTTAAAGACTTAAACCTTTTAACTGAACTCTATAGTTTTAAAATAAGGAAAACATGTTTCTTGATTATCAACGAAATGATTTGAGGTAGATATTATTATTACTATTTAGAATTTGACCAAGTTATTTAGAGATCCATAACTTATATTAAATGTGTTTTTTTTAGTTTAGATTAAAAATAATTATGAGAAGATTCCACAGCATAATAATTCAGGTACTGAATGTACAATAGTTTCTTCAGTTTTTTCATTCCATATATTTTTTTTCTTTCTTTAACTACTTGCAATAAATGCTGGTTTGCTAATCTAGAAAGACATAGAAATGAGTAACAGAAAAATCAAATGCTTCAATTCAGGGTCAAGAATGCTTTAAATGTTAACATAATAGTTACTCAGACAATTCTCAAGTATAAAGTATTTGTTTTGCTTAATTTGGATACTGACTTCTTTTTTGAGACTTAGAACCAATGTTTTCCCCTGTTTTCTGTTTCTCTCTACAGAAAGCTGACCTTGCAGTTGCCCCACTGGCTATTACCTACGTTCGAGAGAAGGTCATCGACTTTTCCAAGCCCTTTATGACACTTGGAATAAGTATTTTGTACCGCAAGCCCAATGGTACAAACCCAGGCGTCTTCTCCTTCCTGAATCCTCTCTCCCCTGATATCTGGATGTATATTCTGCTGGCTTACTTGGGTGTCAGTTGTGTGCTCTTTGTCATAGCCAGGTAACATGCTCACTTTTGTGATTTTTTTGGCAATTGTTACCTCCTTTTTCTAACTAATAATTGTCAAAAGTCACAATAATTTTACTTTTCTTCTTCTTTATTTCCCTTGGGGTGCTGAAATAATGAACTTTTAAGAGTCACCTACCTTATTAAAATATACTGTACTGCCTTTTTCGGCAGAAAGCATGCTGGTTGTGTCAGTAAGCTATAACTGTGGGAGAGCTTACTCTTTTTAATTAGAATCTAAAAGCAGTCCAAATTATTATTCCATAAAAATTATTTCCTCATTTTGCTCTTGAGCGAGACAGTAAAATAGTGTATTTTACTAATTTGAATTGATAAATAAGTCATAAGAAAAAACAAAGAGGTAAGATTTAAAAGGAGGCTTTTTTTTTAATGAACCAAGGCTAACTAAAAATGAGCACTTTGTGTATAAAAAAACTAGCGTTATTTTCCACATAAAATTACTCATTTTTCTACAAAATAATTATAATATATAACTACAAATATGTTTTTGTTCCACTATCAAAATTAAATATTAAATAAGAAGGTTATTTTTTCAATTGTATTATATAGCTTCTTCTGATAAATTTGTCACTAAGGATATTTATCCTTTCTTAAACTTATTCTTTTCTCAATGAAGTCATATGTTTGTTCCTAGCAAAAAATAAACAAACAATAAAAAACCCACTTAGTTCATTCAATTAAAAGAGGAATCACTTCTAGAATAGCATAAGATTTTTGATATATACACATTTTTATAGGTATACACAGATATTTTTGATATTTACATATAAATGTTATGAAAACTTATAATTCTCCCCAATTGATTTAATATTGACACATGAATCCTTCAGACAATTATCATTTGCATTTGTCTGAAAATTTGTATTGGAACCATGAGTACATATCGCTTTGGTAGCTGTATGGTAGATCATGTTAATATTTGTATTTGAAGTTTAGAATTCTCCCCTCAAAAACGAGAATTTGGACTATAAAATTCATAAGTCTTTAGCTCTAACTTTTTCCGTATCTTGTGAAGACAAAATAGCCTTTTCATTTTTGAACATCTTTGCATTAGTTACATATATTTTATAGCGGCCAATGTAAACCATCCTGTTTCATATGTAGTCAGAGAAATGAGTTCAAAGATTACAGTTTAAATAATTCAATGGTTGGAGAACTCTACAGCCTGCCCACAAGGCAAACAGAAAAATAAATACTCTAAAGTATAGAAAAAAGTCTTTCATGCTGTCTGCAGGTACACCTGTTCCTTCTTAATCAAATTAACAAAAGTTCCCAGGAAGGATAAAATCAAAACCTAGGGGCAAATGTTCTGATACCATTCTGAGACAATTGTGCAGGCATCAGTCAAGCTGAATTAAATCTAATATGGTTTCCAGGGGACCTTAAGCAGAGACTATTGAGTTACCTCAAACTTATATTAGGAATTTCAGATATTCCTAATTTTCTGAGCCCAAATCTTCTGAGATTACATTCAAAAGCAAATACTGAAACATCTGAATTGTTTTCCAGCTTAAAATTACATTTGCAAATAGAGACGTGGAACAGCTATGCAGTGATCTAATTCTCAAAATATTTTTAACTCTCACTGATAACTATCAAATAAAATAGTGATATAATATCTGTATAATTATGGTAACCTGTGCTAATTTTACACAAAATAAATACATCTATGTCATTCTTTTTGAGAATGTAACATTAGTTGATATGCCATTTTTTAGTGTCATTAAATTTTGGAATATTACTGTTATATTTTGTTGTTAGTTATTAAATGAATGGAATTTGAAAATGATTCTATTTCAGCATCTTATTCAATGCAAACAGTCTCATACAATTTCAAAAATTAAATATTATATCTTCATTTATAGGTAAATTAACACATATTTTATTAAATAATAAACAATGTTAGATATCCTATATTAACTAATAAATATCGTGGTAAATAGTACATAATATGAAAATAAATTCTTTGCAGATTATTCCTGAAATATTTTATTCAATACTCTATATTAAAATAATGTATAGGGGCGCCTGGGTGGCGCAGTCGGTTAAGCGTCCGACTTCAGCCGGGTCACGATCTCACGGTCCGTGGGTTCGAGCCCCGCGTCAGGCTCTGGGCTGATGGCTCGGAGCCTGGAGCCTGTTTCCGATTCTGTGTCTCCCTCTCTCTCTGCCCCTCCCCCGTTCATGCTCTGTCTCTCTCTGTCCCAAAAATAAATAAACGTTGAAAAAAAAAAATTAAAAAAAAAAATAAATAAAATAAAATAAAATAATGTATAAATATTTTCTAAATTTAAAAACAACACACTAAGAACTCAGATTAAAAGGAAATTCTTCAAATAGAATCCAATTAAATTCTTAACTGAACTTCCAAAGCCAAATAAATTTATATAATTAAAATCCAATATACTTCACTTAAAAAATATTCAGTCTCATATGGTATTGAACTCCTCTTACAATGAAAGTTCATAATATGCAAAGCAGGCAAATGTCCAGATTTCATTGCAGAACTTAATTACCTTTCTAATATAAATGGTATTATGCTATTTCTTATCAATACAAAATAGACACAGAATTTTTATTTTACCTATGAATGAAGACTGTGTCTTATGTTATTTAGAGATCACTAATGAACTTACTAATATTATTATATTATATTAATGTTAACATATAAATATGGCATTTTATTTATATATACTTTTTATCTTCATTTCCATAGTAATTACAGAGAAAGACCATTTACATTTGAAAAAATTCTCATCTATGTGTTTCATTCTCACTGAAAATCACAGAAACAAAGTTCTACAATAATACCACGTCAACAACAAAATTTTGTAATAAATTAAGTACTGATCATAATTGTTAGAATTTATGTTTTCTAAAATTAAATTTAAAAGCTGATTGTTACTATGATAGCTCTTAAAAATTTCCCTTCACCCTTCCTATATAGAAGAAATACTTCCTATATCTAAGAAATACTTAACAAACGCTCTAAAATTTTTTAACCATTATTAAGAAAGAGATATATGGTCTTATTTTCTTGGTATGGTTTCATAATCTATGGTCTCTTGCAAATAGTTGCTTTCTTGTTTATAGCATAATGACATATTCAGCATGCTTGTCTGAATTAGCTGAGAACTCTTTTCACAGTAAAGATAAGCCTGAGGTACAGCATTCTAGATATGGAATGGCCTTATCCTGGATATCCTAACCATAGCTCTTGGCTGACAGAAGATTAGGAAGAAATCTTATACATGACAAACTTGTACATAATCATGTTTGTCCCTAAACCTTTCCCTCTCTCTTTCTATTTTCCTCTGACCTAGCTATATTAGTATAGAGACAGCAGTTAGTCATATAAAGAGTCTGGTTAGGAAATCCACCCTTTATACTCAGAATGAGAGGTATTTTTCACCTTGCTTCAAATATTGTCTTTATTAAACAACTGATAATATGGACACAGTAGATACTATTTATAAAATGGAGCCAATTTAAATGCCCATAATGTTAGAAAATTTTTTTTTTCTTTTAACAATAGGTGTCTTCAAGACCAGAGCTGTTTTGAAAATCAGCATGTAAATCTTGGTCTAGAGTTCTTAGTAATTTGGTATAGAGGTGAATAACTGAAGACCAAACTTAAAAGAAGAGACTAATGCTATACACATTTTCCTCCAACAGGATTGATGGAACTGTAGTAATAATTCACTAAGCGTATAATAATATTGCATATTTTATTCTAAGATTGACATTTTAAAATTAAATACAAATAAACTGGGGAAGAAGAGTAATACTAAACCATTTTTTGTAAGAATTTTATTACAGAGAAATTTCTTAGGTTACTTAAATGAACAAGTGAATATGATCAAATATAGGAAAAAGAGTAAAAGGAAGCTAGCAATATTGGCTAACCTGGCCTTAGCAAAGATAACAAATCCAAGAATATTCGGTATGTGTTAAGTACATAACATTAGTTTTTCTAAGTTAAAAAGAATATAGGAGTTTCTTATGTGTTTTGGGGTTGAATTGCTTTGCATGATTTTTAGAATATTAGAATCTCATCTATTGTATTATTGGATTAGACAGGAGGAGGTGGTCTCCCTAGAATCTGCTCAAGGGTTTATAAATACGGTGACCACCAGGACTGTCTTGACACACACTTTGGCACTAACATGGTCTGGAGTCACAAGATGACAAGGCTACTGCCTTACTGAGAGTTCTTACATTTGTAAAAATATTCTGTATTTCTCTTGGTGCTCGGAGGTAAAGATGTTCTAAACATAGTGTTTTTGACGGTTTAACTGAGTTTAGAAAGCCATGTCCAAAGTGCTTGCATCAACAGCTTTGATCTAGGCTCCTGGCTAGTGTGCAATAGCTTTTATATTCTTGTCACAATGATGGGTGACATTTAATGTACAGTGAAGGACAACAATGACTTATTATGCACTTGGAAATGGATAACTGTTTTGGTGGGATGTTCAATGTTAAACTAATATGCTGTCAAAAAGACTGTTGTTACATTGAAACGAAATGCCAATTTTGTTGTGTGCCTTTGCCACCACTTGCCCACCTCTTACTAGAAAACCATTTCAGTTTTACCTTTCCATAACACAATTTTAGATATATTTTTCTTTAATTTTTTAGACATTTTTTTGACTTAAGTAAATTTCAGGAAAACCTATCTGCTTTTATTGATTTAGCAGTTTTTGGAGAATTTAATGAAAATTTGATTTGAAATAATGCTGTTTTCTAGTATGCCTTTCACACATATGAAAGTGATTATTAAAATTGATTATATTAGCAAATACCTCAGCTATGGACCTAAAAGTCATCATCAATTAAAACTAAATGCACTTTCAAACCACATTTCCATAGGAGATGAAGTTACTTCTACATTAATAAAGTTTTTTTTTTTCACAATTGTTACTTGGTAAATCTATTATAAAATAATTTACCTCCTTATTTGTAATGATTCCAATGATGTTCATGGCTACAAAATAGAGATGGAGTTATTACACCAGAAAAAATTCTTCATTTGTACTAGTAGAACCAAAGTAATTGAAAGGTTAAATTGGTGACTTATTTTCAGCTTATGGTGAATATTGTATCTAGATAATGGAGGCAGTGGAAATTTTGACTGCAATTGTAAAGGCTGAAGAATCAGAATCTCAATCACTTTAAGAAAAAATAAACATATTTTCTACCTCTACATTTTATAATTATGCTAGACATTTACAAGAATAAAAGATTTGAAAAAATCAAGTAAGACAAAAACAATTTAAAATTAAGCTACTTATTTTGGTAATCTGTAATCTAACGCTTTTTGGCATCTTTTAAAGATAATTGTACTTGAGTATATTTTAGAAGTTTTAATCTCTCTTACCAAATTAATTTTTGACAGAATTTTTTTATTGTTAGGCAAAAGTGAATGTAAATGCAAGAGCAGAAGTTTGATAGCCCATTTTTGTTTTTCATATCCTATAGGTAAATTATTTTCCTCTTAATCTTTCCTTGCTTCCATCGCCAAATTGAATTCAAGACTTCTAGAGGTGGAAAACCACCTCTCTGTCTAGTCATTGCAAGAATGTCCTCTCAATAAGTATCCTGGCCAATGAGCTTCTGAGGACTATGGTCACCCTATTTTATAATTTGTTTCAATTTAGAAGTTTCACAGTGTCTAGCTCTGAAAATCACAGATAATCATTTTAATAAGTTATACTATATAGAGAGTAATGTTAAGAAACTCGAGAATGCTAAAAACTTGAAGATGAATGTTATTAAACTATTATACTTGCTACCAACAAATGACAGCTCTGTTTTTAATGAATCCTTTATGGAATATGTAATTCTGTTTTTACACACACACACACACACACACACACACACACACACTGATGAGAAGCAATAGTCTTGTAAGAGATTTTTTTCTTTGAAAGATTTAGAAAGGAGTATAGTGTCATTTTTGACACTTGCCACTATGTTTCATACATTTCTCAGTAGCTAATTCACATGGAAAACTAATAGGACAAGAAAAATACTGTGAATGGCTGTTTCTCTTCCTCTTTATTTCTTTCCTTTGTGTGTATGTGTATGTGCGTGTGTTTGTGTGTGTGTGTGTGTGTGTATGAGAGAGTTTTAGCATAAGAAAGAAATTCTTTGAGATGACTCTTAAGAACCAACAAGATAAAGGGAACCAATCATTTGTTACCAAGTGATGCACTTATTCTTCCACATTTTGTAGTCTCTAGACAGCTACTTCTCCCACAGCTGCAGAGTACTGTGAATTGTTTGCAAGAAGTCATCTTCCCACCTCGTTCTTTCTGTGTTAATTCTCAAAACAAAATTGTGCTTCTGTTTTTCTATAGCCCCCAGAAAAATGATCCCCTCGGACTTTCCGGACGAGGGGTCTCCATCATCTAACAAAGGTCTTTATATTCTGAAAAGTAGGGTTTTTCCCCCATATGTCTCTGTGCAATGATTGAGAGTACTCTGCTCAAAAAAGTCAGTTGCCTTGAAAAATGTAGAAAAATAAGTCAATTTTTTTAATGGTAAGCTTGATGCCTAGTTAGTAACGTTTTCACCTGGATAAAGGTGTCCTTTTGTTGTAGATTCTTTGGTGTGAGAGTTCTTTCAAAGGATGTTTTCCTATATAGTCTTGTACTAGGCTGGTGGGTTTTGTGGAGGAAGTCATTGAGAGAGAAAAGGAAGGAAACTAATACAGATTACATGTCAACAGTGGCCAGGTTTTATCTAAGAACCATGGAGAGATTAATTCATTAGCTTCTTTTTTCAGTAACTTTGTGTTTTTTAAGATTTGATGTAAGGAATGAATGGATATACACAACCACACTATTATACCGGTAGCAAGTGAGATTTGAAATGTTTCCCTTGTTTAATGCTAGCATTATTACCCTTTTTAAATCCTAATTGATTATAGGGAGAAAGTTGTCTTAAAGAAAAGAAAATAGATTTAGAAGAAAATAGAAAACAGAAAAGGAATTTATATCACTTGGTTCATTTTGACTGTCATGTTAAATTCACTTTTTCCTTGTAAGATTTTAGAAAAAAAAGAGCTTGGCTAACTTTTTAGTTATGATTTTTAAAAGAGTCTGGTATAAAATATTTGAGCTACATGTTAGCAGTATGTTGTTTTATAATAACTTGAAAGAATCACTCAATTAGCTACACTTAAGAAATGTGTCTTTATCTTTAGAATTGCAAATAAGGTAGGTTAAAAATATTTCCAGTCACTTAGGCACCTAAATAGGACACATTAGCAAGCCACACATGTGCAGATTTGCCTCATAAACATGTAAACTTACTTGTTTTATAAGTCATTTTTCTAGAAATGCTCACTTTCTTCCCCTAAAAATTACTAGCTGCATATTGTAAAAAAAATCACACCACATTATGAGCTTTCCTAGCAACTCAAAGTGCTATTGATATTCTTTTGATTTTTTTCCATAATTCATGGATGAGGAAGAAATATCACTAATATTAAATGAAAATGTATAAATGTAATTTTTAGTGGTAATTTATGACTTATTTCTTCATGCTATGTAAAAATAATGCACTCTATCCAAATAATTAATGAGTAGGAGATATAGTGTCATCAACCAGTGTAACTTCATCCATTACAGCATGTCACGGCACCTTACTTGCTATAATTTTTTACATTCCATTACATAATTACATCATTCAAGTTAAATTGTTTTCATATCAATCCTGTTGGGTATATATACATATATATTTTTAGAAAAAATATCATATGTCTCTCCAATTGCAATAGGGATTTCAATATGATATTCAAATAGTAAGAGCTGGACAGTATCCATTTTGTATGGAAATAGAATTAGTAAAACAGATGACAACACAAACTATTCTATTGATTTTCAACACCTATAAATTTTAATATTTTTAGTTAAATCTTACGTAAAGAGGGACAGTATAAAAATGTGAAGTTATCTCAGTTATAAATATGTTGATTTTATACGTACTTTTGGAATTTTGTTTGGAAGCCTAGAAATTAACCTGACAGACTTCATGACAAAAACCTTATTAATGAAGTAATTATATATGCCTGCACTTTAAAACTATAGTAATTCTTTCTTTTTTTTTAAATGTACACTGGATTGAAACCTATGTTTAGTTTCAGTACTATACAAAATCTATAAAAGATAATTCTCTCTGCCCCGCCCCAGCCTGGATAATATTTAATTTCCTGCTATTCTTTATGAAAGATGTTTAATCCAAAGTTAATTATTATAAAATATTTCCCATTTTCATGTGCCCCTGTCTGACTACTCTTGAGATGATAAATGAGGTGAATGAATTTATAATAGATTTTTCTATTAAATTAATGGATTTAATATTTGAAGCAAAGGTGAAATTGTAGGTTTTGAATGTTACTGGCATGATAAACATTATAAACAGAATAGGGCTACAACTGTCATCTAAGTTGGTTCAGAATATGCACCTGAATATTATTTTAACATAATAAAATTAGGTAAGTGTTTCCCTGCTTCCCTTATTATTATTGGTACTGAGAATGGGGGTGCTGGGAGGTGTGTTTCAATATAAGTTTAACAATTCACTAGACTGACTGAAGATATGTTTTGGAAACTGGTATTACTAAAGTGATATTACCAAAAAATAAAAGGAAAATAAAAAGAAAATAATGCAAATTTTGTTGTAGAAGGAGATGCAAAATCGATATTCACTTTCAGGGAACTGTATGTTGATTTAAAATTTTTCATATCACTGCTTCAATTTCCAATTAGGGCTTTAATTTTTTTTTAAATCAGGAAGATGTTAAAAATTATATATAAGATATTTCTTCTGCCCCCAATTTTAAAACATTCATATTGATATCTGCTAAGTCAGATATTTGAGTTGCAAAAAAAATAGTGAATGCTTTCCAAACATACTTCAGTTGTTTTAGATACTTAACTGCAAATGCAGTACATCCACTTAATTTTAAAATATTTTATTGGTATATTTGATACAATAGAGTATAATTTCAAAAGATATTCAGTTGGAAGGAAAGAAAGCCCAAAAGTCATCAGACCTTGTGAAACTTTAAAATTATTTTATAGTTAAAAACTCAATTAGAAAAAAACCTTTATGTGCCTTGCATGTTCATGGTAGCTGATGTGCTATTTTTTTTTATAATCCAGATATTTACGTATTAGCCAAATCAACTTAAACATCCAAGTGATGCTAGAAAATCAGATGCTACCTTTCCAATGCTAGCTTCAGGTTCTTGCTGATAAAATCATTTACTTATTGAGTGTCCATTTCTCTAAAAGTATAGTCTGTTTCATTTTCCAGTATTAGAAATGACATGGCTGTTTGACTGATCTGAGGACAGTCTGCCTTGAGCCTTTTAATACTGGACTTACTGCTTTAAAATCCTTAGCAAGTGTTTGCAAGCTAAACACTTGCTTCTGGTATGTAAGTCTAAGAAAGAATTCTTTTAAATGTAAATTATGTTCAAACTAATTTAAAAATAACTGTTTTTGTAATGTTTGGTACTTCACTTACAAACAAATAGCTATATTGGTAAGAAATTATTGATAGGACGAACCTGTGCTTTCTTATGCAATGTTGATATGCAAGCCATTTTCCTTATTATTTCCAATTTAAAGCCACTCTTAATTTAATTTGATTGGACAATTGGGTGTTTAAAAAAACTGTATTAGTAGCTATTTAATGAGGCTATATGAAAGCCACTGTATAATTTTAAAAATAGATTCCAGCTTTAAGTGTAGAATTATGTATTTTTATTTTACACTTGTAAAATTAAGTTGAATTTTATGGCAACCAAAATAATGCCTTTCCTTCGGGAATCTTAAAATGATCAGTAGATGATTATAGTAAGGACTTTTTGTTCCATCACAATAAAAACAATCTTAGGTAGTTTAAAATTGGAGTATGTTGCAGTATACCATTATAACTTAACTTTATTAAAAAGTTGCTTAGGATAAAAATAGGTCATAAGGATCTGAAATTAGACTACTGTTGAAGTTAATTTCCTGTATCAATTATAAATTTTAAATGGTAATTAAGAGGAAGCCTTACAATTTGAAAACCCTTGTTATTTATTGTTTCTTGTTATATATTTATAGCTGATAGTAATGTTTATTTCTCCTCAAGGTTATATTTTAATGAAAATTGATCATAATTTAAACTTGCTGTTGATAAATTACAAATCAGTGGAACTGATCATTGTTACCATCTCATTAAGCCCTTCCAATCCATTTAGATCTACTAAATAATATGTTCAGTAGCATATTATTGTAGCATTCATATACAGATAATCCTTGTTCTTCATTCTGTGTAACTTTGGTGACTTTCTGGTACTAAAGCTACCAACTAAACAATGCCAGCGTTAATTAATGAACAACATATGGCATACAAATATAACATAAATGGTGTATATTGTTCAGTGATGTGATGGTACTTGCTTAATAACTGGCTATGGCAAGGAGAGAATCTTTGATTTGTAGCAATTGACAATTTTAGTGGTGTAAATATTGCTGATATGATTAATACCAAGCTACCAGTGATGCCTTACTGAATTCAGGCTCTTCTAGCCATATAAGCTGGCTCCAGAATACTGTTAATATATAACATGTTCAACTGAAGGGATAAGCATAGATCATAAAAGTGAATAGCAGGTAGCATAGGTGGATGTGCTTGTACAGATATGTAGGATGTACCGGAAAAATATGTGGAAGATAATGGCAAGGTTATGGAGCCTCAAAAGCAAAAGTGAAGAGCTGGATTTTTATTAATACAATTAGAATCTTTGAAGTAATTCCAAACTTAAGTATTAATCAATCCTTTCTCTCATGGAAATAATTTAGTATCTAAACAATTAGCATTATTTTTTGCAGTTAACTGCACATTAAAATATCTATGGAAAAAAGAAAATACACTAAGGAAAACTTCAGCAAGGTGACAGTCTCATGGAATGAGTCCTTGTAGATTCTGGTATTTTCTGAATGATTGAGATGTTATCATTAAATTTGAAAATTTCAACTCTTAAAATGGAAACTTTTAAACTACGAGATGGTTTTCCTTGCTTATAGTTGTTAATAAAAAGTATTGAAAGGAATAAAATTGTCTAAGATCATTCGGTAATAATATATACACAAATTAACATCCTCTGAAAGTTCAGTAATAGGTTCAGAGCTTGTTAGTAGGAATAGGTTCACATGTAGGTGGTAGGAAACCTGACTAAAAATAGGAGGTTTACTTTTCTCATGGAACCTAAACTTAGGCAGGGCAAGGCTGAAACCAATGCTGAAAGGTGATATCAAGAAACTTGGCACCTTCTATCTGCTTGCTACACTGTTCTTAGAATGAGGCTTTTATCCTCAGGACTGTGAGATGGTCACGAAAACTCCAGCCATCCTCTCTGTGTCTTAGGCAGGAAGAAGGTAAAAAGGAAAAGCAAAAGACAAAAGAGAGTGTCGTTGCCTCAGAAAGGAAAGTCTCCCTCTTCTCTATATGTTCTTGGCTAGAGTTTTATTTCCTAGCTGCAAAAAAGGGTACAGATTTGTTTCTTTTATCTGAATATACTGTCACCTCAGTTCTTTTGTAAGTTAAGATGTTATCAGGTATGTAATTGGCTGTGCCTATCAACAAGACTTCTTAAAGTGTGAAGTAATGTTTAGCCACACATGAAATTCTCCCAAATTCCTTATTTCAAATTTCCATTTCTGAAGTTTTCTCTTTTTTTCTTGTCTGTTATCAGGGTGCCTATTTTTGAATAGCCCGACTATTCCCTTCCTGTTAATTGTTTTCAACTGGTATTCTCTTTAAAACAAGTTAATCATGCTTGTTTAAAAATGTATGAAAAGTTAAGTGTAAATATTTATATTTTAAGAGGGCTTTAGTAGTTTCTTTCTGGTGCTAGCCTATATTCTTGAGACATGAATTTACCAAATTAGTTTTGTTTAGGAAGCATGAATTGTTATTCTAATATTATCTTAAATGATGCTATCAAAATATAAATTTTCTTTTTTTTTTTGGTTTATTTACTTATTTTGAGACAGGAAAACAGAGAGCTAGCATGAGTGGAGGCGGGGGGGGGGGGGGTAGGGACAAAGAGAGAAGAGAGAGAGAATTCCAAGCAGGCTCCATCCACTCTGTCAGCCAAGAGCCCTATGCAGGGCTCCACCTCACTAACAGTGAGATCATGATCTGAACCAAAATCAAGAGTTGGACACTTACCCAATTGAGCCACCCAGGGCCCCCAAAATATAAAATTTCAATCCCATAGAAAAAATCTGATTTATTTTTGTTATGGAATATCCTAATACATCAATATTTTCCCTTACTTTTATAAAGCAATGAATAAGTTGGTGCAAAAAATTGTTACATGTGATAGGCTCCATAATACTTATGCATATCATACAGCAGGATTTATAAACCATCAGATGCTAAGCTGTTTCTAAGGGGGGAAAATGAACCCAAGAGAGTCATACGATCAAATAAAGTCAGGAGAACTATATACCAGATCCTCTTGAAGATTCACTATTAGCAGATTAAAGTCTCTGAAAAACCTTGCAGTAAAGAAGTTTGGGTATGTTTGTTTAACTCAGCATTTTCAAAACATTTTGGGCGATGGGACATTTTTCCTCTTTACTTAGAAATAAAATAGTGAGGGGTACCTGGTTAAGCATCGACTCTTGATTTTGGCTCAGGTCATCATCTCATGGTCATGATATCAAGCCCTGCATGGGGCTTCTTGCTGTGCATGGAGCCTGCTTAAGCCTTCTCTTCCTTTCTCTTTGCCCCTCCTCTACTCACGTTCTCTCCTCCCACTCTAAAAAATAATAATAAAATAAAATAAAATGAGTGTGAAAAATTTTAATTCAATTATGGAATTTAAAAAATTAACTTTCGTTTTAAAAATATCTGGTCTCAAAATAACTCATTATTACTTATTTGTGGATTTGGTCATAAAATCAAGATTTTCTATTTTTTAAGTTTAATTATTTATATTGAGAGAGAGAGAAAGAAATCACATGAGTGAGGGAGGAGCAGAGAGAGGAAGAGAGAGAGTCCCAAGCAGGAGCTAACAGCACAGAGCCCAATGTGGGACTTGAACTCACAAACTGTGAGATCATGATCAGAGTGGAAATCAAGAGCTGGACACTTAACCAACTGAACTACTCAGGTGGCTCTTAAATTTTCAGAAAGACAATCACTGAATATTTAGAAATTTCCTTACATTTATTGATAGTTGTAAAATAGATAACTGGAAAAAGAAAAAGGCTTTATTTTGGAATAATGATAAACCTAGCAAAAAACAATTCCGTACTGACAAATTATGATTGAGAACAAGCACATGGCTTAAATAAATTCCAGTTTTATTAGTAATCTTACCTTATTTGCTAAAGGAGGAAGTATTAAAAATAGTTGATACTTTATTTTGTATTTATTGTAAAGGTGAAATGAGTTGTCTATTCTATAAATGATCAGCACTTCAGGTAGATGAATTATGTAGATTTTAATTTTGGACATATTTTGAAGCTACATATTTTTATGAGGTTGTAATTTTTCTGTTAGACTCATATTTGTCTACCTTATGACCCATACTCTGGAAGCAGGGCTGAAGGAGGTCACTGTATTTTAAATCTCATTTACATATGGGACAACATCAAATGATAATTATTAGTGTTCTTATTCTATATGGAATATAAATATCATAATTGCAAAAAAAAAAGCCAGAAAATAAGGATATTCAACACACATGTAAGCCTTGAGTGTCTAAAAGTCAACTATAGTGATATTAAATGTCCCATTTAGGGACAACCAGCATTTTTATCTACATGCTTCTAGTTTGCTCATCTTATGCAGATTGGACAGGTAGCAATTTTGGATAGCTCCTCTTAAAATGAATGCAAATTATCAAAGGATTATATGATCCATCCCGTAAGGCATTCATTCATTTTAATCTTTAGTTTGCAGCTTTCCAGTTCCTCTTATATATTCTCATTGGTAGTTAATGGAAAGTATCATAGCTTAGGTCTTAGCCTATTGCAAATAAAAAATGCTGTTAGATAAAAGCTTCATAAATGGTAGCCACTCTTTTTAAAATTTAGACCAGGTGTTGCTTATTTCTTTCTTAGAATAAGCTAAGGTGTACTATTTATTTGGTTTGTGATCATAAGATAATGTGCACCCAGAATATTGTCAATGATCATAGTTTATAACAAGATTGAGATTATATAAATTTCAATTGGGTCCTAAATGATAATACTCCATGATTTTTGTTGTTGTTGTCCATTGTTTGAAACTTATTCCAGCTAGATCTATCAATTCTCTCTCTCTTTCTCTTCCTCTCCCCATCCACCCATCAACATTTCACTAAGTATTAGCTATATAAATCACAATATGATAAATATATTTTCTTATCTATTTCCCATTCATAAAACCTAATATATACTTGAGATAACCTGCTAAGGACTATAGTTAAATTATGTCAGAAATACAAAGGAAGAATTTGTATTTTTTGTTTGAGTAAATGAGAAAGTATTATATAAGACAGTTACAGTTATATGGATAAAAGTTCTGAATGATAAAGATGATTTTTACTACAACAAACAGTAACTGGAGATAATAATCAGATCTCCTTGATTCAAATATGAAAGCCCATTCAGAGATTACATTATACACTAAAATATATACAAAATATTATTTCAAAAATTCAATTTATTGAGAGAAGCTACATTTTTTTCCTTTTCTTTTTAACCTGGATTTCCTACAAATGCTTTAGCTTTTAAATTTTACATATAAAGTAAGATTCTGTGTGTATTTGTGTGTCTTTTTTAAACCTTAGGATAAAGACCATAAACTCCAGAGACTTAAATCCATCTCCAAATTCTTGAGGACCCATTATTTCTAGAATATAGACTAAGCAATGTGGAGAAATGCAAACTTATTATGTGTTCAGTCTAAATGGAAGGATTTAAAATTTAACATTGCAAAATGACAAATGTACATGACAAAGTATGAGATAATAAGAAACTAATCCACCCAGAGACAGTACTGTAAAAGACATGAAAGGTGAGGAGGCATTACAAAAAGGCACAAAATCTGCACAGTAGGCTCAGGAAGTTAGAAAAGAATAACTGGTGTTTCAGTGTTAAGCATTGTCTATAGAAGATGTTGTCCAATTCATATGATTGTCTATAATGTATCCAAAGACCATATGCCAGACTACAACAGACAGAGACATTATTTGCAGTCTCTGGATCTATGTACCAGCTGTTACCTACCTGAGATTGGATTGGCTGACCTAATAAATATTAGTGAACATTCATCCTCACTAGGAAGTGGTATCATACTAAACAATGACACATTGCTTTTGATTGTTTTTTTCCTCATTTACTGTTTTAAAAATCAAGCACTTGTATACTTAACAGGTTATGAACAATGGCAGAATTCATCATGAGCAAAGCAATAAAATGACTATCTTAAAAAGCTTTCTAGAAGATTGCCAGAGATTTTCAGTATAAATTAAATATAGCAACAATATAAAAATATTAAGGGATTTAATTCAGATATATAAGTAAATACAACATTGAGACACACATATGTTATTTTACAGTACAAAGCCATAAATTCTTGAAACACTTTTAAATAGAACAAATTAAATTAGTGGAGTGACAGGAATTGTCTGTATCATTTAAATATATTATGACATTTAGGAAAACTGAATTATATGTTTAGTGACAAAAGTACGAACACCATTTTAAATAAAATCACCTTCTATAAAGTTCTAGGCCTGTGACTGGTGAACAAAATTTTAACATATAATCAATAGAACTCCATGAAATAAATGAAGACACTAAAGTCTGAAGAAGTAAAGCAACCTGACATAGGTCCAGTAGTTAATCATAGCACTGGAGCTGAATGGAGTGATAACAGCATGCATGGCACCATAGCATTAAGACAAAACTGAGTCACCTGTAAACAGAAGTCCACTTTAACAATTATAGTTAAAGTTCAAAGTTTAAAGTCTCAAGCCTGCAAGACTTTAAGAAATGTATAGCTGCCGATTTGTTTGGCAATTTTTAATAGAAATCTGTTTCCTGAAAATTAATATTTTAGGTGTTGGGTTCTAACATTTTGATCACTTTTTTTCTCTCCCTAGAAGTTCAAATTTCTAATCTTTAACACATGACTATAACACATGACAGAAATTCAGAGTTCTGTCATAGCATTAGGCAACATGTTACACATTAGTTGGTTTACTTAGTACTTCATCTACTTTTCAGGCCATGAATACATCCTAATCAAATGTGTATCTTTAATTGTGCTCAGGGCCATTGGAATTTTTTCTCTTCTCCCTTCCTTCTTTGTCTTCTGTTTCATATTGAGTGCACATTTCTGAATCCCTCCTTTCTTTCTTTCTTTCCTGACTCTCAATCATTGATTAGTCAGAGCTTTCCAGCACCATGTGACCACTTTTTCTCCGTCTTTTCTTGTTTTGTCCGAAGTGTTACTTGGTACAGATCTAATAATTTAAAATCCTCTAACAATTTAATTTATTATACTCTTTGGTTATTTTAAAATATCGGTAAAATATATGAAGCTAGGGGCATCTGGGTGGCTCGGTGGGTTGAGCGTCCGGCTTCGGCTCAGGTCATGATCTCACAGTTTTTGGGTTCGAGCTCCACAACGGGCTCTGTACTGACAGCTCAGAGCCTGGAGCCTGCTTCAAATTCTGTGTCTCCCTCTCTTTCTGCTCCTCCCCCGCTCATGCTCTGTCTCTCTCCTTCAAAATTAAATAAAAACATTAAAAAATAGATAGATAGATAGATAGATAGATAGATAGATAGATGATAGACAGATAGATAGATAGATATGAGGCTAGACTAGGTTAATCAGGAAAGCTTTGTGTCACCTTATTATCTGCAGCTTCTGTACATGCCAATATTTATTAAATTTGCTCTCTATTATCTTTCATGTGGTTTTGAGGATGTGTGAATGCCCATATTTAAGCTGATCGAAATAGGGTAAGATTTTGTTTCAGTCAGTTTACTTATTCCTTAATCCTCATCTCTTTTCAGCATGTTTGAGGATGAGTTAAAGTAAATATTGCTTAGTTATAATATGACATTTATGTAAAGATTTCAGGAACTAGAAGTCAGTGTTACCTCAGGAGAGGTCAGGGGAGGAGCACAAGAGAAATAATAAGACTTAGCAGAAAGAGTAAATAATTATATAAAATAATGTAGAATATTTATTAAATTTACTATTATTCAGTTAATGAATTTGCAGAATATACTATATGTAACAAGCAAGTACACTCATTCCAGAAGAAGCATTCCTATGAAAAGGCAGAGAGCTAAGAGAGAAAGAATAGACATGGAGACCTAATGTCCCCAAAACAGCAGATACAGACAATGAAGGTAAATAAAATAAACTGTGCTGAGAGCAGTAAAAAATTCTTTTGAAATGATAAGACAAATATGGATGATCCCCTTATTTTATACATAAGAAAATTGAGGCACTGAATGGTTAAAAAATTTACTAGAAGTGATATAGAGAAAAACACAACAGGACCAGTATTAGTGTCTTGAATGTCTTGGAATAGTTTATTTTTTTTTCATTTTTTTTAAAGTTGTATTTATTTTGAAAGAGAGAAAGAGAGCATGAATTCATGTGCACACAAGTAGGTGAGAGGCAGAAAGAAAGAGGGGAAGAAAATCCCAAGCAGGCTTCACAAGGTCAGCACAGAGCCCAATGTGGGGCTCTAACCCACAAACTGAGATCATGACCTGAGCAGAAGCCAAGAATCAGAAGCTTAACTGAGTCACCCAGGTGCAAATAGAATATGGTTTAGAAATTAAAGCAGTCTCGTCAAAAAAGAGATTATGAAGTATGTTTTAAATTATTAGTAAGACGAAATTCAAAGTTTGAAAGTTTGTTAAATAGCTGTGAGGTGTTATACAGGGGATAAAGCATAATTAACAAGAATCTTATTGAATCACTGGCTCTGTCATAAATGCAGAAGGAATTTTGATATTAAATGTCATGAGAAATTCTACTGAAGTACTCCAAATGATAAAACAACTTTTTATGAATGTGATTATTGAGATAACGTCCTGGAAATCCCTGTAAAGAGAGACAGGAAATAGTAATTTAAATATTTTCAATACATACTAAGATAGTTTCAGAATGAATGGAGAATTTTTGGATGTTGAAGGAAAAAGATAATTTCTTTATAAACAAGTTCATTTGGGATTTAGAAAAAAGGTTCCCACTGCTAGAAAAAGTTGGAACAGTCTCTTTGTTTAGTGAAGCAGATAGTCATGCTTGAGATGAAAAAATATTTTGAGAAATTAAGGAACTGATAGCTCAGAGAAATGAACAGACACAGATGGACTTCTTGGCCTTGTTTCATGAGCACATTTCCTATTTTATTGGCTTGGGACAAGTAAATCTATTTAAAGCATCAAAATGCAGAAGAAAAATGCATCTTTTAGAAGTGCATAAAATATGTTCTTTGCCTCTTTGAAAAAGTAAATATATACGTGTGTGTATATGTATGTATATACACATATATAAAACAATAACACATATATAAACACATATACACATATATAAAACATATATATATTCACACATATATAAAACAATAAAAATCAACTCAATTATATAAATGTAATATAAACAGCAATGGTGGAAAAGAGTATGATGAAATTGGAAATGCTTAGAGTTTTGAGAATACAAACTAATATAAATATTATAATGCATCTAAGTTCTTATTTAATAATTATTCTAAAAATGCATATACTCTAAAAACTCTTGTATTATATTACACTGTTATAAAACTTGAGCATTAAACAATATCACTTAATCTTTAATGTTTTGTAAAGAATAAGAGAAACGTTCATCAGTGGTATATTTATCAGTGGTATATGTGCAATCTGAAAAAACCAACAAACTCATAGAAAAAGAGATGAGGTGTGTGGCTACCAGAGGCAGAGAGTGGTGGGAAAGAGAATTAGAGAACAGTGATGAAAAGGCACAAATTTCCAGTTATAAGATGAATAAGTACTAGGGATGTAAATCAACATGTTGACTATAACTGACACTGCTGTATGAAATACAGGGAAGTGGTTAAGAGAGTAAATCCTAAGAGTTCTCATCACAGGGGGCGCCTGGGTGCTCAGTAGGTTAAGCACCGGATTTTGGCTCAGGTCATGATCTTGAGATTTGTGAGTTTCAGCCCTGCATCAGGCTCTGTGCTGCCAGCTAGGAGCCTGGAGCCTGCTTCAGATTCTGTGTCTCTCCCTCTCTCTGTCCCTCCCCTGCTCATGCTCTGTCTCTCTCTCTCTCAATAATAAATAAACATTAAAACATAATAAAAAAAGAGTTCTCATCACAGGAGAATTTTTCTTTCCTTTTTCTTTAGTTCTTTTCTTTTCTTCTTTTTATTGAATCTATACGAAAAGATAGATGTTAGCTGAACCAATTGTGGTAATCACAATATATGTAAGTCAAACCATCATGCTGTATGCCTTAAACATATACAGTGTAGGCCAATTATTTCTCAATAAAACTGGGAAAACAAGAATCTAAGAAGTAAAAAATAATAAAAGAAAGATGTGATTATAACCTAATGCATAAATGTGTGATATATGCTAAATAGTTAAACGTCATTATTTCCACTCAAAACTAGTATTTGGAAGTTAAAATATTGTAAGTAAATGATAGTTTCATGACTATTGACTGATATAATTTTATGCCATTTTCAAAGTCCACATAATTAGGGACTTTTTGATAAAAGAGTATAATTTAGAAAATGATAATTTTCCCTTAAAATTATTAACTGTATTCTAAAATTTTGCATCTAATGTAGAAAGAAATAATTTCATAGGTTAAAGTGACAGAGAATTCAGGTCTTGACTTAAATTTTTATTTTATTTTTTAATTTAAATTTTTATTTTAAATGTTATTTATTTTTGAGAGAAAGACAGGGAGCACAAGCAGGGGAGGGACTGAGAGAGGGAGACACAGAATCTGAAGCAGGCTCCAGGCTCTGAGCTGTCAGCATGCAGCCTGACATGAGCTTGAACTCACAAGCTGCAATATCATGACCTGAGCTGAAGTCAGATGCTTAACAGAATGAGCCACCCAGCCACCCTTGACTTAACTTTTAGAGAATGGTTTCTAATCTAGGATTGCTGTTTACTACTACTACCTATCTACTAATTTATTTTTGAGTCATAAAACTGCAGCTTTTTGAATGATCTATTTTTCTATATTTTATAATCTGAAACAATGTTAGATAACTTAAGTTTACTTATTTATTTTGAGAGAGAGAGATTGTGTACATGGGTTGGGAGGCACAGAGAGAGAGAATCCCAAGCAGGCTCCAAACTGCCAGTGCAGAGCCTAATGCAGGGCCTGAACTCACATGCCGTTGAGCTCATGACCTGAGCCAAAATCAAGAGTCAACCGCTTAAGTGGCTGAGCTATTCAGGCACCCCTGTTAGATAACTCTTTTAAGCTACTTCACAATTTCTCTATAAATTTATCTGTCATAATTTTCAGTTTATTTGGTTGATTGACTAAAATAAAAATACTGGGATCATTTACTTACATTTAAAATAGAAAATGTCCTTTATATTACTTGCTTTCTTGGTTAAAGATAACTAACTCATATTCCATTTTGCCTTCCTCACCCCGAGTATACAGTTTGAGAAATTAGAGCTGCTTTCTTGGCCCATACAATAAATCAAATATCACATACAGTGTAGATAATCACAGAGTCTATGTGGACTTTATACAAGATGCATCTGATTACGTATGGTTGTATTTTCTGTAACTTATTTCTAACAACAAACATTGTGTTGCAAAAGATGCAGAAATACGAAAATGTAGCACAACTAAAATAAACATTCAAGTTTATTCTGATATTATGGTTGAAAGAAAAAGATTTTAGGGCACAACTGGACAATCTTGATTTCAAATTTAAGAAAATGATTAAAGCGTGGTTTTGACCAAACAAAATATATCTGCAACCTGAAATTGTCCCTCCTGTTTACTGCCCATGGCGAATCATAAGAAATCATTAAAATAATCACATGGTCATACTTTGCATAGATTTAAAAATAGTAGATACCAACATACAATCCTGCAAGTCAGTTTAGCTTACTGTAATTTCCAAAATGGGAAGCAAGTTTTGGGGCATAGGTAGGCTGGGTGATGTGGAATGCTGCAGGGTAAATTTTTAAATGCTGTTACAAAGCTGTTTATTAATGAGGATCACATGATGTTATATGTGTAAAACTAATTAGAAAGGTGATCTTCTTTCCAAATATGTGTCAAAATTACAAAATACCTGTATCCAAACAAAGAATATTATTATATTTTAGAGCCTGTTTCAATGTTAATAAAATAATCTAAGACAAAAATTCTTTTTCTGGTGTTAAGGAAATATGCTAAATGCTATATTACTTTCTGGTAATCAAACCACAAAGCAAATCAAATCAGTAATGTTTTAGGTTTCCTAAACCAACACTTGCATACAAATCCATTATTACTTTTATCCCCATTTTTTATACTATTCAGATAATCATCACAGTGGCTATGAATCAAAGTTGTTATGTACTCCTGGTACTAAGTTCTTAACCATCTTTGTTCTAATATGAGAAACTTTTGATTCATATTTGTGAAAAGAAATTTCAATTGAATCAAAACCAATCGGTTTTACAGTGAAAGTAAAAGCTCTAAACATATAGTGATTCATGCATTAGAGCACTGAAATAATTTAACTAGATGTAAAATCCAAGCTAATCTAATGTTTACTTTGTTTTGGCCTTAGGTGAAAACATAACAAACAAAATTTATTCCTCCAACCTTAACTTGATAAACTAAGTAGTTAATGACAGAATATCATCAATTCAAATCAAGTTTTAACAGTTTCTAATTTTGTGATATTTTTCGTGATAAATACGTAGCACATATTTATAAATAAGACACAGAATTCTAATCATATTATGTATTGGAGTATGTGGTATATTTAAATCATATGGCTTTCAGATGTATTTCTTTTTTTTATTTTGTAAAAATTACAGTGACTAGCTAGTAAAGCATACTATGTTTTTTCAATGTTAGATTTTACCATTTATCTTGAAATTGAAAGAAATTAGAGGGCTAACGAATACTGTAGACATGCTAACAAAATAATCAGATGATCGTAACTAAAAGGCTTCATAGTAAAATACTGCACACACACACACACACACACGATGGCTAATAATTCTTCAAGTAACTTTATGCATTGTCAGATATAGTTTTTGTTTTGCCCTTCAAGGAATTTACTTCACATAAATGTGTAGGGTCCCTTAGAGGCCACTAATCACTGTATTTGTGTTATTGTCTTCTTGTCACTGTAATTTAAATATAAACATTGTTTTATCTTCTGACAGGGATATAGTAAATAAGGAAGAAATGAGCTAGAAAGGAGAAGATAAACTACATCTGGAAAAGTCACAGCCATTTTGGGGTGGTTGAACATACAAGGAAGCTAGAGAGGAAGATAGAATAAATAATTAATGGCTACCAGGAAGTTGGAGCAGTAGCAAAGTGCTTTAACTACAGATTCCCCACTCCCCACCATGGGGTGCTTGCCACACCCAGAACCATTAGCCTCTTCACATATGGGTCAAATGCTCAACCTAATTGATATATTTCATCCACAGGTTCTTGATTTGTATTTATTTGGTTAAAAAAACATGTTTAATTATTGTAGTGATAAGTGTTCTATCTCCTTTATGTATCTCTGTATCTTTCTCCTTTTTTCAGTATTTTATTTTATTTTACTTTTTGGTTTCAGGAGTAGAATTTAGTGATTATCTTCATATTTTTCTATATTTATGTCTGTATCTATGTCTGTGTCTCTGTAGCCATCTATCTATATATCCGTGAAGCAAACAAAAGAAAATCAACACACTGTGGTACCAGTAAAAATGGTTCAAGCTAAGCCAGTTTTCCAATTCTCTAAAATATAGTAGTTAGGCATAAATGACAAGAGTTCACTAAATTATGCTCTCAGAGTGATAAAGTTTCCTAAGATCTTACTAGGGGCATTTATAAAACTATCTTCTTTTTCAATCATAAACTTGAATATTATATATATTGAAAGAGATGAGCTTTAATTGCAGTATTTTGTTAAAGCTTTTACAAGGATTTACTTATAAATGTAAATTTTGTCCTGTGTATGCTGTTTAAATAATTACCCATATAAATGAAATCTTGGATTATTAGTGTTAGAAGGAAGCTTTAGTGATAACCCGGGCAGCTTCCCCATTCTACAGATTAAGAAACTGAGGATGAGAGAGGAGACAGATGGTGACAGATGAGAATACTAATACTAATGGAAACACCTCTTGAGAATTATTTCTTTAGCTCTCTATTTGTTCAACAGTGTACACACATAAATGTTCTATGTGTATTAAATATATTTTAAATTTAGAGCCTTCATGGATTTGTCCATATTTGAGAGACAAAGTATTTGAGGATGATAAAATTGAATGCAAAATGACAAATTAATTTTTAGTTTTTTCTTAAATGTTGCTTCAACGTTTTCTTAAGTTTTTGTGTCAGTGTCTACACCCACATTTTATGCTTATGAAATATTTTAAATTTATTTTTAATTTTTCAATGTTTATTTATTTTTGAGAGAGACAGAGACAGAACGCGAGTGGGTTAGGTGCAGAGAGAGAGGGAGACACAGAATCTGAAGCAGGCTGCAGGCTCTGAGTTGTCAGCACAGAGCCCGACGCAGGGCTCGAACTCACAAGCTGTGAGTTCATGACCTGAGCCGAAGTCGGACACTCAACTGACTGAGCCACCCAGGCGCCCCTAAAATATTTTTTTAATTTAGAGTCATTTGTTTGATGGACAAAATATTTGAGGATGATAAAACTGCATGCAAATTGACAAATTAATTTTTAGGTTTTTCTTATAGTTTGCTATAGGAAATCAATAGCATACTTTTAAAGTTGCAGAAGATGATATTGAATAATAACTTGATTCTTTGAGTTGTTAATATACATAAAGATTTGTACTCTTGTTGTGGTGTCTTAAAAATTTTCAGTGAAGGGGCGCCTGAGTGGCTCCTTTGGTTGAGTGACCGACTTCGGTTCAGTTCATGATCTCATGGTTCATGAGTTCAAGCTTGTGTCGAGGTCTGTGCTGACAACTCAGAGCCTGGAGTCTGCTTCAGATTCTATGACTCCTTCTCCCTCTCCGCCCCTCCCCTGCTCATGTTCTGTCTCTCTCTGTCTCTCCAAAAATAAATAAATATTAATAAATAAATACATAAATATTTCATTGAATATTTTAATGTAGTATAAAGTAGAAAAATACTAGTTGTGTTGAATGAAGGAAAGACCTATAATATAAATAAAATTTTCCTTAAAGGCTTAAAGAGTTGAGGAAAAAAATGTATCTATTTCTATAAATGTAATAAAAATTATCTGGGTAGCTTTGGGGCATCTGCTGCTGGTTTAGAATGTTTTACTTTAGGAGATATTGAATTGAGGATTAATCTAGACATTCCTTAACTTACAGGTAATCATTATTTATAACTCTTACATTTATTTTTTCAAACATTTTAATGTTTAAATATTTGGCAATTACATATTTCAACATTGACCTTCCTCTTCCTTATCTTGAATCTAACCCAATGGAAGTCCTTATTCTTCAGAATCTGACATTAAAAGCAGTTCAAACAATGTTCCCATCCAAGTTTCTCACAAAGCATTCTTTGTTCCATATGTAGAAATCATGACATTCAGGAAGTAGAGAGAACTTGGGAACATTTAATTGAGTACAAGAGAAATGAGTGAGGCAAAGTGACTGGTCTTATTACACAATCAGAGAATGAAAAAGAGGAGGAAAAAAGCCCAAAACAAAACAGAGCGCACTATAGACAAAAGTACATAATCTGCTTAACCAAGAAAATAATCAACCACATTCTCCATTGGGCATCCAACTAGCTTGTACAGATACCCTAAAGCATTATTTCAATAAATGTCAAGCAAATATAACAAAAAGGTAATCTTATATTAGGGTAATCAGAGAAAGATTGGAATCTTTTTTTAATCATTTTTAGGGCAGGAAAAACAGTAGGCGCCCTAAACACATGTTTCAGCTCCCAGTGCTTAGAATTACTAAGTGCAGAAGGGATTCCCAGTTTCAATCCTGTGTCTCTGTCAGCACTCACTATTTACATGTACCTCTCTTAAATAATGCTCAAGGATTATGTTATCAACAATGATTACCAGTGGTGGGAAGCTGTGCCTGGAAGGGCTGAATAATGGCTAAGACTTCTTTCTGTGCACATTAAAGCAGTGCTTTCATACATAGCCAAAACCCTGCTAACGGGGGGGGGGGGGGGGGGTGCATTATTGTGCCTAGACTTCTGTTTCATGAAGAGCTCTATTGTTTCTTAGTATTTCTGAGCTACCTCATCTAGTTTCATGTTGCTTTCTCTTGTGTCATCAAAAAGTATCTCGTGCCCACTTTTTTTGTGTGCTGTTTCTACTGAGTTGGCTATCTAGCAGCTGCCTGAAGGTCTTATGATTCTTTATCTTTAAAGGTAATGAATTTTATGAGGTAGTGTTTCAAAACAAGTCATATCTTAAGTCCTACCAATCACTCATTTGAGGAAACTCAAGATTAAAATGTCTACTCATTTTTTTCTATGCATAAGCTTAGAGTCATTCTAGTGTTTTGCTCATTGTTCAGAGAAAGTTAACTGAATAAAATAGAGACGTGATATGATTTTAAACACATATTATTATCTCTGGATTTAAGGCAGTAGGAGTAATTCCATCAAGTAGTTTAAATGTGATGCAATCTGGTTCAGGAAGTATATCACAAAAGAGACAGGTAGGGAGAGTAAACAGGGAATTAAGACAAATACTGTTTTTCCAAAGTTGCTACTAACTGTTACTATTACCGCATTGCACCTTGCTTGATAAAATGGAGATTGAAGACCAGATAAATCTTAGCAATTGTTTTGTAAACTCCAGAATACCTTTATACTACAACTAAGAAATTTCTTTGTGCTATCAACTGAGAAACATTGTTATGATAATTTATTCACTAAGAAAGCAACCCTATACCTTATCTTCTACATCCAGTTATATCACACATTCTAATAACATTGAACAAAGTGCTAAAGGATCTTATTTCTCTCTATATGCAGACAATAAAATGATAATATTTACTGAGCATTTATTTCATTTCCAGTATTGTTTTAATGCTATAGGGGATATATAATTAAAATGACATACTTGCATCCTTTAAGGAGTCTCTTATCTCAATAAGTGAATTTGGCTTTGAAAGATGACAGAAATTATATTAAATAGAGGAAAATGGAAAGAGCATTTTGAATGGAGGAGGTTAAAATAAATATGGTATATTGCTTCCTATCAAAGGACTTATCATCCAAGAAGTAAATTATGCTTTAAAATATAAATATTCTATTAATTAATGGACTGTGACGGGGGAATATTGCAACTGTAAAGAACAGTATTAACAAAAGTGTGGAAATGTTAATATGAATGCCATGTATGAGGCATTTATTGGTCTATTTGCATAGATTATAAGATTTTGGGGGGCACTGTAGGAAACATGGTGACACTTTTCTAAAGCTTTGAAAATGAGATAGAGGAGATAAGTAGTTTATTTGGAAAGAAATGCTGCTTTCTTGCAGGTAGTTGATGAAGGAACAACATTACAGTTATGGGAAGACTTGTCTAATAATTATATGTAGGAGGGACAAAAGAGATAGGGTTCAGAGAACCAAAAAACAAAGAGACCTATTGGGTTAGAGATAAAGAAAACCTAAGCTAAAATTATAATAAGGGATTGTGAAATGGGAATGAAGAGGCAAATCCAATAATTATTTTGAAGAAAAAAATTCAGTAAATCTTGGTAATATATTGGATACAGACATTGAAAGAGAGGCGAACACAGGTGACTTCAAGAATTTGTATCTCAGTCATTGGAAAATGCCTAGATTATCTGGAAAATTGATCATTTGTAGACACAGGGTCAATTTGGTATGGGGTGGATAACCAGTTTGGCTTTGGTCGTGCTGAGTTTGACCAGCTGTACATCCAAGTGGAAATCTCTTGTAGGCAACTAGAAATTCAAGATGGGGGCACTGGTGAGACTCAGATGAGATTTAAATAAATAAATATTCAAGTTAGTTAAGTGTCAGCAAGAGACTACACTAAAAAAAGAGCACAGAACTAGTTTTACAGTGGTAAGAGTAATGATAACTGCATGAAGAGTCTATTGATACTATAGTTCTTGCAGTATGGGCATTACTTTGATTTAGAGTGTGAAGTCATGTTATTTCAATGGTTTTTTTTTTTCAATTGTTACTCTATTTGGACATCTTTTGACATAGTGGTAACTAGCTAATATGTTGCATTAGAGTTTCTGTACTCATCGATTGGGGTAATAAGTGTATGAAAGATAGATTATTCTTAAGCCTTGACCTATATTTAATTGAATTAAGTATATTTATGTTTAATTATGTTTGTTTTTTTTATTATCTTTCTAAATTGCAAACTCATGTATTATTTCCGAGTTTATATAATAATTTTTCCAAGTGTTTTATCCCTTTCATTTCTTTCTTAACCACAGTTTAACTTCATCCACCTTCAAAACCTCACCCATTATTTTTACATTATGAAGCCTTTTACATCTGAGCATAGAATGCACAATACAGCCTTAACTAATATCCTGCTCATTAATTTTTTGGAAGGTAATAAAATTGACTATAGCTAAGGAAGTCTTTTTCTTAGAAACCAATTCTTAACGTACTTAATATATGCTCAATTCAAAGAATTCCAGTGTGGGCTGGTGTGAATCATATTCTCATACACACACAATTACTTTTTAAGTATAGCAAATTTAATTTACTGAATAATTAAAATTATTTTGGGGGTATAAGTTTTTTATTGTAACTAGCAACATATAATAACTGCTACAGAATATCAATTATCTTTATCTGAAAAAAATGTTACTTAAATTATAGAAGCTGTTTATTTGAAATGATCACAATACTAATTTTCTGGCTAAGGATCGTTGTTAGCATTAATTATGCACCATAAGTGTTCTGTTTGGTAGTATGGATTCAGAAAGGAAAAAAAAAAACAAGAAAAAACAAAAAGAAAAAAAAAACAAAAACAAATAAAGAAAAACTAAAAGTTAAATGATACTTGTTAAATATAAATAGGTCAAATCCCATAAAGCAATTGCTGAGAATCAGGTTTTGTATGTTGGTGGAGTCTGCTGCTGAAGACAGCACTGTTTTATTTGCTATAGAGTAAAAGTATTGGAGAAAATTGTCTCCATTTCTTGGACTTTTAGTAATATCATAAAAGATAATTGGACAGACCCAACTTTGGAATGGCAAGGGCATTTTACAGAAATTTCTCGTCATGAACCCCTGTGTCTTATACAGGTATTAGGAAGATAACTGAACAGCACTGTGTTTGACATTGTGCATTTCCCAAAGTCATATGGCATTATCTTTGATCATTGTTTTTAATAGGCCCCCCCAAAAATTTTAATGTTACTTCTTGATATTTCCTTTTCTGAAATCAAAGATAATTAAAAACAAACAGTTTTGAAAAATAAACAGTGTACCTTAGAAGGTTTTTTTTTCCTTTTTCTAATACATTGAGTTAAATTCCTTTACCTTGATTTATTCTGTCTCAAAGATACTGTGATGGTTCACAAAAAAATGCTGAGGCTCTTGCTTTTTAGCCTTTCTTCATGGATTCAAAGAGATAACTTTTCCTGACAGTGTAAGAGAAGCAGTATTATATTCCATGTGCAAAAGTTAAAATTAAAGTGGCAATAGCAAAATATAGAGCAAAGATAATAGTGTAAAAAACTGTTCAGACTTCAGATAAATTTGAACATCCTTTTAGGATTTTATATATACACATATATTTATTATTTAATTTTGACATTTAAATATTTATATTACTAGCCTTGGTATTGTGGTACATAGAAAAACAACATTAATTTTGCAATATTTCTGATAGAGAAATCATATGGCAGTTAATGCATTCGTTAACTAAAACATGATCTTTTGTTGAACATTTGTAAATATTATTTTTGTACTCCAATGACATCAAGTCATTACGACCAAATATTAATTTTTCAATGCTTTCAGTGTGCAAAACTTAACTCTACAGAGCACAGGGTATAAATGTGCTAAAAACAAAAGTGATGAAAAAAAAGAGTATTTTTTTATTCTGCATGAGAATCAAGCAGTTCTCATTGACCAGAGAGCAGGCAAACTAGAAATAGTATTCTTCTATCTTTGGGAACTGAATTAGATCCTAGGAATTCCCTTTTCTTTTTTTATGGGAAATGATGAAGACTGAGCAGTGACTGAAATAGGCAGCAGCAATAAGAGGGCGGGGATTTGCTTGTAGGACACCTTCATTGCACAGGGGGCCCCAGCCTTCTGTGCACTCTTGGGCAGATCCCTATTGTTATTTTTAATAATAACAATTTTGATCTTTTCTTGGGTTATTTGTTGCAGTTCAAAATGAGATCTTACAACTGGGTTTGTTTTTATAATCGTCAGGTATGACGCAAACATAAGGAAATATTGTAATTATTCATTGTATGCCTCATTTTCAATAGGCTATTATTTAAGATGGTCTTATCTGAAATACCTCAACTGGTCTTTTCATGCCTTGTTTTAACTCTTCCTTTAGTAGAAGGCAACCCTGCTTTTTTAAAGGCCTGAGAAGTTCCCCCTTTATGTCTGCTCCCACCAGGGATGTCATCAATATAGCATCATTTTAGCAGAACACGCACACTTTATCCTTTCTCCTTCTGAATTTTAATCTACTTTTCTATGTAAGTATGATAGTTCTTATAGCTAGTTCTGTTCAGGATATTCCTGAATTAAACTCATAGTAACTTTACTTCTGGAATTAGAGTAACCCTTGTGACTCTTTAGATCCAATTTATAGAAACACTCTCCCATTTCAAGCTATCTGCTTTCATGCTGAAGTTGGTGATAGTAGCCACTTCTATGTTCTGTTTCTCAAGTAAGTGCTCAACATTCCCCTGTCTCCATGCTAACCTGTATTAGTACTATCCTGGCCTGATCACCTATGCTGGCAAAGTATATATAGCTCATTTAAGTAATAGTGAACAGTTGAACATGGCTGAAGTGGAAAGTGACTTAAAAAAATCCAGAATTAGATCAGCAATTTGTCACCAAGAACAAAACATACTTGTAGCTGGAACTCAAGTCTTCTAGTCCCCAAACCTGTAGTCATTTTATTATGCCATTTATAGGCATGGAGGTAATACAAATATATTAATATTGATAATAAAGTTAATAAAAATTCCATCTCTCAATGACCTCATAAAACTTTGGGAATACAAAATTGGTACATAAAATATCAATAAGTATTCCTTTCGAGCATAAGGGAGTAGATAATATATAGGGATTTGAAACAAGCAACCTTTGCAGAAAAAGTAAATACCATGGAATTTCAGAAAGGCATAGGATAGTAGCTAGCTGGGTGAAATAGCTGAAGAGATGACTTTCCACTGAGGAACAGCATAAACAAAGACATAATGAAACAATTGGCCAGTCTACATAAGAGTCTGAATAAGGTTAAAAATACTGAGTCATATTATGTAGAATTTGGAAATTCAGAAACATAGAATGTTAAAAGGATTCAATAGCTAATAGAAATTGACTGATTCTAGAGAAGGGAAGTTACATAGTGTAAAACTAACTATGAAGATGATTTGCAAGACAAAATGGAGAAAGGGGAACTGAGTAGGAATTGATTTTGAAAATCCATGATTCAGAACTGAAACAAAAGCACACTTGAATTTGACAGGATAAAGCAAAGAAGCATATAACACAAAAGTTGATATGGCTTAAGCATATCATATTTGTTTGTATTTAAGGAAAGATATTAAAAGAAGGTGGAAACCAAACTTAAGACTTAAGAACTCAAAGAAGCACCATAATATTTCAGAAACAGAGACTATGGGAAGGAGAGCTAGTATGAGAGAAGTTGTCAGGTTCAGTGTTAAAGCCTTTGAAGTATGAGGTAATAGTGAGCTGCCCGAGTAGGAATATACAAAGATGGATGGAAAGACTTCGAGTAACTATTGATGGCTATAAGTTGAGAGCATTTTGAAATGATCGGCTAAAGCTAAAGCCATGAGTGTGTTAGGTCATCAAAAAGGTAGGAAGAATCTGAGAGCCAAGACTTAGCCAAAGGGGCTCTCCCATTAGTGGCACATAGGGTAGAGAAGAGAAATGCATGTCACAGAAGTTAAAAGGAAGGTATCATAGAGTTGGTATTCAATAATAGTTTTATTCGAACCTGCAAAATAGTTAAAAGATCTTAAAAAAAAAGACAGTGGGTCCATCTTAAGGGGAAAAGACAGTGGGAAAGGGAGGAGAAATAGAAAGAGCATCAGAACAATTTAAAATGCTTTAAATGCTAACCAGGTTTGAAATCATGTGCTAGATATTGTAGGAGACACAGGATAAATCAGAAACTGTATTTGAATGTATGCATTTACAATCTAATAGAAGAAGGGAGATATGCATGCATTAATTTGTAGTGAAGTCAGGCTATGTAGGTATAACTTGAAGCTCTTAGTGTTTTAGATATGAAGAAAAGAGAGAGTAACCTGAGTCATTCAAATACAGGTTAAGCTTCTTTTACAAAGATAACCAAAACACAGTGCTTTGAGTCAGACAGCATTTTATAACTCTTACTTCACAGTCCAGAGGAGTACATTCAAGTCTGGTGGCACAGCCCTGTCATTCTCAACATAGGGCTTCTAATTCATCTCTAGTCATCACCGTCTCCTAAAATTTGGAGAGGGTGAAGAAAGTTCAGAGCAAACATCCTTATGGAGGATTCTGAGAAGTTGTACACATCATTTCTGCTCAGATCCCAGTGGCTCAAATTTAGTTGCATTCAAGGGAAGATGAGAGGTATAGTTTTATTAGCTGAACACCAATGTTCCTGGTAAAATTCAGGACAGTAAATACTGAGGGGTAGTCACCAGTCACTACCTTAGATATCCTCCATGAAACAACCAATTAAGACTATAACTAGATGATGGTATTGTGTTGCAATTGAAGGGTTGGGTGTAGGATTTAAATATCTATGGA